>NC_056739.1:1173390478-1173625478 GCF_019279795.1 Protopterus annectens | reverse complement strand
CCCCATGAAAGATGGTAACTGTGTCAAAAGTGAGGAATGGTTGATACCATAATTAAATGCTTTTAGTATAATGCTACTTGATGCATTGATATTTAATTATATAATTTGGAAGTATTTATATATGTGTGTGTGTGTGTGTGTGTGTGTGTGTGTGTGTGTGTGTGTGTGTGTGTGTGAGTGTGTGTGTGTGCGTCACTCTCTCTCACTCGCTGCAAATACATATATCTTAGATTATCCACTCCAACCACTTCACTGGATGGTGCTGTTCCAGAGTTAAGCATGAACCAGCAAAACAGCTCTAGTCAAACGGCTTGAACTTTTCCCTTATCTTTCGTAATGTACCACCACTGTCTGTTTCCCAGATATCATTTGCTGGCATAGCGTTGACAATATTAATCAACAGCTTTCTAGATTAGGGCTTCTTTCTGCTTTATTTTGCTGTAAAAGCTAGAATCTCTATTTGCACTGTTCACTACAAAGCTGCATTTCCCTTTTTTCTTCCATTCTCCCATGTCTTGACCTCCAGGCCTCACACGCTCACACACACACACACACACACACACACACACACACACACACACACACACACACACACACACACAGACACACACACACGCACACACAGCATACCTTTCAACCTCTTAGAGCAAGAAATCTGGACAAAACCATAAATTACTAGGAGGGGGCAAAGGCCCAAAAATAGGAATCATTTTTAAATATTGCTCTTACAAACTTAAAACGTTGATAGCAAAGCAGTTTTTGCATTAGCATGAATTTTCTAAAGAGTATGAAGTCTGGAACTCAAATGTTTGTCATTTTCTGACTTTAATTTTCAATTACTTTCTAATACTTTGCCATAAAACCACAATTTTATGAATAACCAACCAAAAATATGAGGAAACAATTTGGACATTCTGTGAAAATCTGTACAATTAAGAGGAATGACACAAAACACCCACACACATACACACATACACACACACACACACACACACATAAACACACACACACACACACACACACACACACACACACACACACACACACACACACACACACACACACACACACACACATACACACATACACACACGTTTAACCATGTAGAACTACTGTTATGTTCTTTTATTGTGTACTGGCCTTACTTCTTGTTGGTTCAGCTCTTTCTTGCATTCTTATTTAGAATGGAAGAGGCCACATGGTTTTAAAAATGTGGGTGATATAGCCATAAGATCCCACCAAAGGGTATCCATGATTTATGTGGTATGCCTGAGGGCAATCATTTGAAGAAGGAGTGTGAAATCTGCAAATCCTTCAGGTACAGAACTTTGGAAGAGCACAAAAACAAATTCTGTAAGGTCTTCTTCCTTCTGATGATTGTTGTAAAGAGGACATGGGGACGAAGAATAAGAAAGGAGGGGAGAAACTCTTCTGGAGGACTGTTCTTATCCTGAGAAACCCTGATCTGAGCTCCAGGATTCAGAATTAATCCCAGCTCTAATGACTTTGACATAGAGCCACCCTCATTAGGAACTTCAGTAGGAACCAAGTGCCAATGCTCCTTCTATAAAATCTCTTAACAAATCTTCTCCTGTAGAAGCAGTCATTGTCCAGAATTCTTCTGAGAGTGGTTAGATTAGATTTTTTCTTTTGAAAGAAGAAATTAACCTCATTTATGGAGTCTAAACTGGCAGCACCATGTCATCCCATTCTGTGAGATCTATCAAGAGGTCCCTGATGCAACATGACTTGGAATGCATGATGACAGTATTTATTAAAGCACAGGTTGACAAGAGTATAGTATCAAAATGCATTCACTCGAGGCACTCCTTAAAATGGAGAACATCGACATCTGTGCAGTGACTGAGACCTGGTTCAAGGTTCCAGAGAGCACTCCTGCATTACCAGGCTATAATTCATACCACACCTTTCGGCCAGCTAACCTGGACAGAAACAATAAACATGGAGGCGTGTCCATATTCATTAAGGATATCCACACCTCCAGACTAGTTGCTCAGCATAATGCATCTGAGATTATCCAAGTGCAACTAACTCTGGGCAAGACTGCAATCCAAATTGTAACTTGCTACAGATCCCCCACCATGCCCCAGGATTCCCACTCCTCATTTCTTGATACACTGGAAAATGTTAGGGTACAACCCAACACCCTAATAATGGGTGATTTCAACTACCCCACCATTAACTGGGAAAACTACTCATGTACCAACTCTTTGGCCCAACATTTTCTGGAATTCATAAATTCCAATGCCTTGGATCAATTTATCCACACCTCCACCAGGAGCAGCAATATCCTAGACCTGGTCATTACCAACGTGGACAACCAGTGTTCCACACCAGAGGTCAATTCCTCATTGGTCAGATCCGACCACAAGCTAATCACCCTAGACATCCACATCCCACCCCCCCCCCACCCCCATTAGGGAAACCACTGTAAAAAATTTCTCCAAAGCCAACTTCACACTTCTTAAGACAGAAGAGGCAAACTTAATGACAATACAGGTACGACTGATGAATCCTACACAAATGCACTTTATAAGCACTTATACGAGTGCATGGATCATGCTATCCCTAACAGAACCAAGATGCTATCCTCCAAAAAAAGGAAGCCAATCTGGTGGTCCCCTGCCATAAACAAACTCTACAACAGAAGAAAGAAACTGTTGCAAAAAAGAGTAAAATTCCCATGATTGGAGGAACTCCCTGGTCAGCCTCAGTAAGAAGCTGAGATCCCTTCTAAAATCCTCCAAAGCTAGTTACAAAAACAAAATCACCACTGATTCTAAAGACATCCACAAAGCATTATATAGCTATGTCAAGAATCTCAATGCCAACACTCAGATCTGCTCTGAGTTACAGCACAATGGCACTAAATATGTAGAACCAACTGATATTGCCAAAATCCTGGCAGATAGGTTCAGTGTTAACTTAACCCCCCTCACCCCCTAAAGGGCCCATCTCTATACCGGAAGAATTCAAAGGTCCTGTAATCATGGCTGCACAGGTTAAAAACCACACTCTCCAAAGCCAAGAACACAGCATCCATGGGACCTGACAACAACCCAGGCTGCATTCTACATGAACTACACAATGAACTGGCACCCCACCTAAGCACCATGTTCAGTCATAGCCTCACCTCAGGTTTTGTGCCCACTGAATGGTGCACAGTGATGGTTATCCCACTCTACAAAGGGGGTGCCACCACCCCATTAGCCTAATGAGCCTGGTCTGCAAGACCATGGAACATATCATCATGGAACTTATAAACAAAGACTTTGGTACTCTCCAAACTCTGGACCCCACCCAGTTCGGGTTTGTAAAAGGCAGATCATGTCTCTTAAACCTGATAGGCTTCTTTGAAGCAGTCACCAAAGCCGTAGACAAGGGTAAGGTGGTTCACACAGCCTATCTAGAGCTTGCCAAGGCTTTTGACACCATCCCCCACTCTAGAATTATAGATAAACTCACTAAATTAGGTATAAATCCCTATGTCACAAGATGGGTTGCCAAATGGCTCACTGACACAACCCACACTGTGAAAGTAGCAGACTCCAAATCCGACTTCAGACCAGTGACAAGTGGAGTACCACAAGGTTCAGTCCTGGGTCCTCTCCTGTATGCTATCTACTTTTTTGAAGTACAGGCTAACACAGAAGGTCTTTGGCTAATGAAGTTCACAGATGACTGCAAACTAGGAGCCATAATCGAAACTCCTAACGATATGGCCATCCTACAAAAGGGCCTCACTGAGACAGATGCCTGGTGTCCAAAGCCATGGCCTCAAGCACAATGCCAAAAAGTGCATTCTCATCCCCTTTGGTAAAAACTCTGTACCCATGAGGTATCACATAGGTGGTAGTCTACTTAACACTGAAAGTGTGATAAGAGACCTTGGGACACAGGTGGACAGTAGTCTCTCCTTTGATAATCACATCACCACAGTAGTTAGGAAATCCTTCTAAGTGGCACACATCATCACAAAAGGTTTCTCATTCAGGAAAAAAGAGGTCATTGTTCCCCTCTACTCATCACTCATTAGACCCATTATAGAGTATAACACCGCTTTTGGTATGTACCTCACAAGACATCTACAACAACTGGAAAGGACTCAGAAATACCTCACAAAGAGGATTATCAGCCTCAGACTGATGCCCTATGCAGACCATCTCAAAAAACTCCTGCTTTACTCCATATCATATCGCCTACTCAGAAGCGATCTCTGCCTAACATACAAAGCTATGTCAAACCCAGAGCTGTTGGACATGCTCCACGTAAAGAAATCCCAGTCCCTCCGAACCACACCCTCTAGGGACCTAAACCTTGTCACCACAATAAACAGAACATGCTGGAGGGATAGATTCCTGTCCCAGACACTTCCCATACTCTGGAACAAACTATCTATCTATATCAAACAAAGCTCCTCATTAGCACTCTTCAAGAAAAATCTTGATGATTGGATGGGAAATAGGAAATTCACCCCGGGGATCACCTCTGTGGCTCTGCTTGACAGGAGCACAGGAAAATAATTTTCTTGGGTGACGAAAGCTAGGGTACCTTTTTGGCTAGGCTTATATAGGCCTTAGGGCAATAGCCTAGTACTTACCTATGAACCTATGAACGTATTGTCCCCCTCTATTTCTAGGGCAAACAGGTCTGAACCACAGCTGTCTATTTCCTATGCTTCTTCCCTGTACCTGGTTCTGGTACAGGGAGATTTGGAGCCAACAGTGATTCTACATTGGTGTCAAAAGGGCTAGACCCTTTGATTTCAACTCACTTGGTCCATCAGCTCAAAGTCAGCACCTTCGGCATCAAAGAATACTAGGGCCAGAGGACTCAGTGTCAAGAGTTTGTCATCTGTGTCAGTATCAATTCTGCTAGGGCCATTCACTGTTTCTGATACCTTGGCTTTTGACCTCTAGGTAACAAAGCCAGCGTTGAACCTTGGAGTAGTCTTAGGTTTGATGTCTGTTGGTGTCTGCCTTTTTTCAGTCTCAGCCTCATCTGCAATTGAGGTTGGCTTTGGTACCAGCTATGTCAGCTCCCACAGACACTTCATCAGTGCTCAAAGTATTGAAAAGATTAACCTTACTGTCAAGACATCCACAGCCCTTTATAACTTCTTGACATTTTTTGAGTGGATTCCTTTACAAAAGGACTTACTAATTAATAATAAATAGCATATGAAAGGGCAATGAGTAACAAATAAAATTATACAAAGAGTGTTACTCTAGGATGTACTGCAGTATAGATAGTACCTCTGTTTGCCACTTTGTATTCATATTTAGAATCATATTTCATGACAGAAAACTCATGCTACAGTGGGGCACAATGTGGAATACGATTGTAGGAGGCAAAAATATGATGTCACTGTTAATCTATAATGAGCTATATCATTAGCTATTTCATACCAGTTCTAAAGATATGTAATATTTCCATATACTGATTATTTCCAAAACAAATTACTTACAGACTGTAGCATAACATCAGCTGCAATGATGAAGAAACTTCTCAAGTTGTACTGCTTGAGAGGTGTTTGAGTATTATCTTTACTGTTGAGCAAATAAGCATACGTTTTCATATTTGTGTAAACAGTTCAATAAACAAGCACTTAGAAAGGAATTTCCTGGCATCAAGTATACTGAACAAAAGTGCCCTTAATACCATACATTTAGGCTGTACAATTTCCATAATGTGAAAAGTTGTTTTGAAAATGTAATGAAAAATTCATGTATTGTATTATAATACTGATGCACTGACTTCTGCCATTGTAAATTGTAAAGAACACTTTTTGCTGAACACCTTGCTGTTTTTATCTTTTTAATAGCTTTTACTGTTTAGAAGATATTTACGTTTGTTAACCTGATTTACAGAAAATGCTGAGAAATCTAAGAATGTGTGTAAGTTGCCAGAGGTATTGTATTCCACACCATGACACCAACTAGGTACTGATGAGCTAACCAAACTGCTAGCAATGAAAATATAACTGTAACCTAACACAATATGATTTTTAATCAAGCTGTTAGTCATGAAAATGTAACTGCTGTTTCTTGATATGTGATTTTAACAAAGCTGTTAGCCTATGCCTTTCAGAAATGTAATTTCTAAACAACATGTTGATGAAACTCTACAGAAGGAATATCCTAACATTTTCACTAGACTAGTATATCTGTGCCACTAGGTTATCTAAATATACAATATTAGTGGATGGAAAACAATTGAATGGATTATTTGATTCTGGCAGAATGATCAGTATTAAATAACCATATGTCTACAAGTGTAAAACTTATGCTTAGAGAACAGTAGAAGTGAAATGTGTTTAGGGAAATAAGAAAGAGTACCCTGTACTGCATGTAGAAATTCAAACTCTGTTGTTTAAATTATTACATCATATGGCCTTAGATTCTAATCTAACACATGATGTTGTGATAGGTAAAGACCCCATTCTAGACATTGTGGACATTGTGTAGAAGGGTCACAGTTCGATAACCAGAAGCCTGAGTATACATCAAGTAAGAGTGAGTATGAGCAATAGGAACCTGAGACCCAAATAAGGACTCACAGCTCTAAATCTACTCCTAATAAGAATAGAGGAGAGTAGGAACAACAGAAACATGACAAGAGAAGGCTGTAGTTCTACCAGATCACAGTAATTTGTCTCTTAGTACAGGGACAGCAAGTCTATGTGTGAAGACAGAGCTACTGGATCAAAGACATTAACCTTTTAATGCAGGGGGAGTATTTTTTAAAGAAGATGCATTTCTGACAAGAGTTGTGACTGTTGGCCATTGCCATCTGGTGGATATACTAAGGATATGTGTCTAAGGACTAACAGGATAGACTCATTTGAGTTAACTTCCTGGTGTTGCACCAGAGATTATTTCCAGCATTTCACTGGAGGAAGAAACCTATATGGAAATTTAAATTTTTGTTGTTCCTATTCACAGGCAATGTTTTGGTTTCATTCATTGGTGTGTCACTGTAAGTGAAAGACACAGAGCTTAAGAGCTCTACCTTCGTGAATTTTATAGCATGTAATTCACACACACACACACACACACACACACACACACACACACACACACACACACACACACACACACACACACACACCTATCTATATGTGTATATATATCTATCTATATATCTAGTAGTCCAAGTTCAAACTGTGTCAGTCTGTGTCACCACAGTGAGGGGGACACAGACAAAGCTAAAATATAATCTTTAATAACAAAATAAAATGTAAAATATAAAATCACCAAGACATAAAATACTGGAGATAAGTGCTTATGGCTATGTGTCTTTCTCAGATCCTCCAGAATAATTCAGGGTCAGACTTTTAAAGGTAGTACAATCAAGAAATAGCCAGTCACCTCATCTTCTTAATTTCTGTGCTTTCAAGAGAGGTTTTAAAGGTACCATTTCATTTAATCTGGTTGTTTATTGGCTTGTAGATCAGCTATCCATCTGGCTTCAATGGATTCAGTTCTGTTGGTCAAGTCATCATCTCTCAAATTCTCCATTACAACATCTACCACCATAAACTTAAACTTATGTTCTGGATGAATAGCAATATGCTGATATAAAGCATTTGTTCTATTGTAGAGTCTAATGTCACTGAGATGTTGTATAATATGATCTTTAAGTGATCTGTTGGCCTTCCCAACATAAAAGCTATTGTGTAGTGCAGTCAGCATATATTTTAAGTTCAAATGTTCTTCTAGTGGTTGGATGTCAAAAACAATTTCTGGAGTTAAAATAATCATATGCTTTTCATTTCTTACAAGGAAATGTACCACATCACATAATGATGGGGACACTGTTATTCATATATACGTCCCTGCATAGTAACCATTTCAGATTCATCTTGTTTTTAAAACAGAAACAGGGTTTGTCACCCACAATCTTTTTTATACTTTCATCCGCCATAAGAATTTTCCAGTTATTCCTCACAGTCTGACATATATGTCTAGTATTATTTGGGTCTATATTATATCCTCGAACGCTTAAAAAAGCGAACGCTGATTGATCGAACTTATTTTCACGAAACTGCAAAATATCGAAGCAGCAGAAACTCAAATTTTTTCCTAGGGAAAGAATTTGGTTGTCCGTTTCTGTTGCTTCGGTATTTTCAGTGTTATGGTGGAAAGTTACCGGTCGGATTCAGGTAAGTGTGCAATTGTGTGGATGTGAGTGTTAGGGTGATTTAGGTGAGTTAGGTTTAGGGCTCGGGTTAGGTGTGTGTGCGATTGAGTGGACATGAGGGTTAGGGTGGATTTAAGTGAGTTAGGGTTAGGGAGCAGGTGAGGTGAGTATGTGATAGTGACGGACCTTAGGGTTAGGGTTTGGGTTAAGGTAAGTGGGTAGTTAGTGGTGTGTGCATAGTTTAGTGTAGGGTTAGGTATCAGATTTTAGGTGTATGTGTGTGGATTTCTGTTTGTTTGGTGTGCTTGTGTTGTGTATATGTGCTTTGGATCAGCGATATTTTTCCCTGGGGAAAAAAATCGCTGATCTGACAGTTCAAGATTGTAAGCTTTCACTTAAATTAGGTCGATCAATCAGTGTTCGCTTTTTTAAGCGTTCGATGATATAATATAGACCCTATTATTTATTACTATAGGTAAGTAGGCATCTTATCCCATCCATGAGGTTGTTGTCTGTAAGGACTGTCCCCAATACATGAACTCCATTACCATTTAGAAAGCACGGTGAACCCCCTAGTAGCAACATATAGCTTTAGTTTCCAGGAAGCCTTCTTTGATCTCCTCTTCCTTATAGCCTATATCTATATCTATATATATCTGTATAGATATATAGATATTTGAATGTGAAGCATCAGATACCCCAAGGGTTTTGCAAGAGAGTGCTTTTATTTATATAAACATAAAGTTGGCTGACTTTTCCACAGACAGAATGAAAATTATAATAAAAGGTGAAACAATATAGCAGTTTGGTTTTCAATAAAGCAAATAGATCTGTTCCTTAGCCACTTTAGTGTCAATGCGTAGTTCAGGTACAAAACACAAGTTTCAAGGCTAACAGTCTTAAATGTATTCTACAATTAAACAGTGATCAAGAAACAAAAGTATGTTGTTAGTTATGTTTGATTTATGTAGTTCAAAGTGTGTTATCTCCAGGACTTGTATTGGTGAAAAAATATATATTTTACCAATAACTCTCTGGTTAGGCACCTCAAAGTCTCAGTTACCAGGACTTCTTTTGTTAGTTATGGTTTCTAAAAACAGACGTCTGCCTTGGAATTGACTGCTCTGGCCTCAATTTAATTTTCTTTTCACAAATATTTTCCAGACTCCTCTTGTTTCATGCACAAACAACTTCTGAAATATTAAAGTTAACTTGACCTTAAAAATGTGCAGGTGTGCTGCTGACTTCTATTACCTGGGCTAGAGGTGTAAGGATTTAAAGGCACCAGTCAGTATTTCCATGGTAATCATACATTTTCATATGCTACATTTATTTTCATTTCTAGCATTGACTCTCTAAAAGTCTCCAGTTGTGCCTGCTCTCTAGATCTGTCAGACATTTCGCCATTATCAAAATCACTTTATTTTATAATGTACACACTCACAAACACACCATTCCAAAATGGACAATGTGCTAGAAGAGAAAGGGTAGCATGAAAGTTTGTTGTACAAATTTAAAATGTCTGATTATATCCCAGTGCCAGGCATTTAACGATCTATTATTTTGCACTACTGGTATCAAACCAATGAAAGGTTTCCTCTTAGCATGCAATTATCCAAGGCAATCATCATATCATTCATTCACTGTAAGAAGGCTGTAGCTAAGCAACAACCTTGTTAGCAGTTTACTGCCTTAGAAATAAGGTTTTATGTGTAGATAACCCCCTACTTAAGTGACCATAGACGTCAGAGACCACTTACATGACAAAACAAGTGCTGAATGCCACGTATCCATAGTTATAATATTATTTTTTTTTTTTTTTATTTGAAGACTGAAGATACCAAAATTGTTTTACACAGCATCAGAATTTGATGTAATATTGTATTCAACAAGAATGGAACAGGACAAATTGCAAAATGGGCAATGCAGAAGATGGCACACTGTTCAAACATTAATTTAGGGTAAATGTCATTGCAAGATGGGTTTTCTTGTGTTTTCAAAGCACAGCAACACCAGAACTGATTATAATAAGTTACAGGAGTGCAAGGAACAGATCTTTCTACATCAGATGTGTGGGAAGATGGCTGAAGCCTTCCACAGAAATCAGTTTCAAGAAAAATGCTTTTGATCAAATATTTTATTATGTTTCAACTACTGTATCTGCTCAGGAAAGTAGCTTTTGGCCCCTTTGCCAAAACCCTATTTCAAACAACAAATGCAAAGGAAGTTCAGCTTTTAGAAGGCAAATGGTTCTGAAGACAAATGATACTTAATTTAATAGGGCCTCAGTATTTGAGAACCCATCCACACTTTAAAATCTAATCTGCAAAGCATATGAAATAGGATGACATGAACAGTATTGTTGTAATGTATGTTATTTGTTTTAAATTATCTCATGTTTCTGGAGGAGCTACTCAGTGATATAGCAAGAATCTGCTTGCACTAGATATTTTAGCCCTGACTTGTAGGCTATCCGCATTTGCAAGCAAATAAAAATATATTAAGCTGAAGTAAATATAAAATTGTAGAGCTTGTGATTGGTCTTACCACCTGTGTTAGCATCAGAAATGTCACTAGAGAGAAATGGAGCACTACAAAAGTAATCAAATTATTTTTCTAGAGATGTACAGTCTGTGAAGTCAGAGGAAAAAAGGACAATTGAATAAATACCTTTATGCAAGGTATCCTACAGAGATCATGTGAACTAGTCAGTTTAGCAGAGCTATTTCTATAAAGCTTTTATGTGTAAGCATACTATGTTCGAGTGTAAGTCAGTATGTTTATGAACAAGAAACAACAGCATCCAGTTATACAATTACAAAAAAAATTATCCACTTTTTTAATTTAAAATTGTACATTTTATATTTGGATATTGTCTGGGACATACTGACTAAATTATAAAACTGATTATATTCATAAAAAATGTTGGAAGGCATAGAAGAATGTATAGTTACATTGCTTGTTTTAATCAATCCCTTGAATTCAATATTTAATGTCTTTGCTGCTCCTGTTAACATCTATTTTTTTATAAAACAGTTCAATGATTTAAAGGACAACATATATTTCATAATATATTGCATTATATATTAAGCCTTTTTGTAGTACTGATACATCTGCATCATTCTATGTGGTTAGTATTATGTTACATTCTCCTATACCCTCAGAATATTCCAATAAGGGCCTTTACAAACTGATATGATTTTTGTTTTTGAGTATATTATTTTTCCCAAAGTGCATTTTGTGTTCCCTTAAAATGTCACAGTCTAACCACCATAAATCAGGTCATTTGTCTCCGCAATTACTTACGTTTAGAGTACAGTACATTACTGTCTTCTTTTCTTCTCTGGAGACAGTGTCAGGTCTTCTTTTTCACTGACTCACTGTGATTTCTGTTAGTTATATTATTAAATGCCTTTTACAATATACTTAAATCATCTTCTAATCAAAGTAGCTAAATTTCAGAACTAGGGCATTTGGATGTAAAGCCAAAAGGCCAAACACTGCAGACAGAGAAGACAGACGCCAACAGTAGCTGTCAGATTTGAGTTGCCCCACCCTCCACACTCCCATTTTGGTTTCATTTACTCTTCTCCACTCATTATAACCAATTCTGAAATTGTAGCACCTCAAATAAAAGAGAAAAAGTTAGTCAACGTTTAGTGTCATCCTGCTAGCTTTGATCCGGTCCTTTTGCCTCTTATATGCCTGTCCTACTCTAGCTCACTTATATGTTTTTGTTATGACTTCTAGATGTAGTTCCTAATCCTTTCATACCACCCAGATTGTCTAATCCAAGTGCAGATTTTTCTAACAAGTCTCCTGATGTCATGCCCAGCCACCTGTGATGACAGCTCCCTGCCCACAGACCTGGTTAAGCAGGCTTCCGACAATTTTTAATATCTAGTGACATCTGTTCTGAGCAATTAATAGTGTTACAGTTGAAGACATGCTTCATATGTTTCATCTTCCAATTCTGTACTCACCTATTTTTCTTCTGGAACCTAAGACTTGCTTAATCTAACTCAGTCTGAACTTGTCGCATTCTGGCTTAATTGTCTTCATACCACATATTATTCCAAATATATTGCTGTCCCTCTACATTGACAACATCCTAGAAAAACATACTCATCCTTCATATCATCCCATTGTGTCTCTTTGCTTGCTGTGGTACACCTAGTATGTATCCTATATTTAAAACCAAAATGTATTCTCCCCAAATGCACAGCTTGTGACTTTTATCACCACTAGTACAAGTTCTCTTCATCCCTTCTTATTATTTGCTTTTCTGCTACACAGTCACCATCACTTCAATCAGCAGGGTGTCAAAGTCTTGTCAATTTAGATATGGAAAGTCAGAGTTCATTAATATGTACACATGCAAAGAAACTGCAACACTGCTATGTTAACATGTGCTATACATTTATACTAATGAATAGCATGCCAGGCTAAAAATTACAATATATAATTTAACATCCAGGTCATAAACTTTGATATAGGTACTTCCCTCTTCTTCCATTTATTCAGCATCAAATATCTGTAACCAAATGCATCAGTTTTGTTTTATTAAACAGTTGCAGTAAAGCTGCATGCACTATACAGTCCATCTTTGTTTTGCTTTGTTTGGTTTATAAGTTAACTGGTACCACTTTAGGGATTTGTGATTGAATTACATTGCCGTCATATCCATTATGTGCAGCATCTAACTGATTAGGCTGAAACAGGCCAAATATTTTTACTACAGGATGCTAGGCTCTTGTTGACATAGTGTTAGTATGTGTATGTACAGAATCCTTTCTTTGGTTATTATATACACATATATCTATCTATATATGTACCTCTATTATACTTATATTTTCACTGTCTCAAGGATTTGTTAATGATTCTCAGACTTTCAATACATCTCCAGAATATTAACTGATTAAAGGCTTCATATTCAAATTTATGAATCTTTACTAACCTAAATATGTAATACTGCTAGTACGCAATACCATTGTATTCCATGCCATTTACAAAGGCAGAAAAATAGCTGGTGATTCAATTGCTTTTTCCAGAAAAAAAAACTGAGTAATTGTGTGGAATGCAATCTTTATTAGGACTATGAAAAGCAAACTTCATCTTTAGAGGAAAAAGATACATTTTACTCTGGCATAAAGAGATAAAACCCTGATTGTAACCCATAATACTGGAGTTCAAGTAACAGCTCAGGCACTGAAAGAACTGAGTAGCAGAGAGTGGGAGTAAGGGGCTGAAGTTGGCAAATCTATCTCGGGGGGGGGGGTGAGGGAGAAATGGCCACCAGTCAGCTGTGCACTATCATGCAAGCTGACTTGCATGATACTGAAATGAATGGGACAGGGGAACAGGGCTTGGCAATCCTAAAGCAGTGATGGTAGCTCTTCTTAGCATGTAAATAGAAAAATGCAGATACATGAGGATAATGTAGAATGCTCACAATCAGTAACCAGGGGAGGCTTAAGGTCCCCATTATAAACACCATCATTGCTGGAATGCCAACAAGTGCACAGACCACTTCCATGGCTGCCATGATGAAAGCTCCACCAATCAGCTCTTGTTCTAACACTGGGGACTCTCAAATGGTGAGGGAAAAAGAGGTCCAAGATTGAAAGGAGGAGGCTTGTCATATTCTCAGGCATGGAAGCACAAATCACTTCGAAAAATAAAATTAAATAAAGCATCTTAAATAAGGTAAACTTAAGCAAGGATGAAGTTGTCTTGTAAATATACAAATATGTTGTCTTTGATAAAGTTAGCCACTGTGTCTCCCCCTTGAAGATATGTCAGTATCACTATTCCTGGGTCCTGAGCTCCCAACCTTCACCTATTCCTCCTGTCCTGATCAGTATCCTCAGAACTTATATGGGACTTGTATTACAAAAAAGTTTAATTTGTAAAGGAATTTCGAACTTCTTCAAAAAGAAATAAATTCCTAGTTGGTATAAAACTACTATTCTTATATTAATTGTAGTTCTCTTTAAAACAAACAGTGATTTATTGTGGCATTATTGCATTAAACCTTGTAACTAACTGGCAACCTGGTTTGACTTGCACTGCTATAGTAGTGATTTCATTAAATGCCTAGTGATGTGGTCTGTTGTCTTAATCTATTGTAGTGCTGCATGCTATAATTATTGAGTTAGCTTTTAACTGGTGATTGCTACTTGTATTCAATGACAACTGTGTGGCTTTTCTGCATTGATATCACATCTAAGTCTGCTGTAATAAGTTCACTCGTGGTTGTTTGATCCTTAGCAGTGCATTGGTATAGCAGGCTAAACAATTTGTTGTATGCTTAGAGTAAACTCAGTTCTAGTAAGTACATGCTAATTGTCGGTCACATGTCAGGCTAACTGGCTAAGTGTTATTGATACGGACTCATAATGATCCTAAATGTTAAACAAGAAAAAACTTGTTTTTCTGCCCCTTCTATGATAATTATACAGCACAAAGGCTTATTTTGCTCCTGTTTTTGTCACTGGTGAGCTGAAGTTTGTAGGGGCAAGTAGCATGGAAGACTTTAGCATGTAATGAAAAAAAATCATTATTTACTGATATAGAACTGCACAATGTGACAAGTGGCTACAATTAAATAGGTGGAGCCACTTTTTGCAATAGTGGAACAGTAGGGATGCAGTCATTGTAATTTTTCCCACCTCTTTTAAGTTAAATACATCTGTCTGGTTCCTTTCCTTCAGGCCCACCTGTAGATTTACAATCTGTTGTATGACTTATCACTAGCTCCACCTTTCAGTCAGTCATTAGCTTGCTGGTTCACATTATTTTCACATTAGCTGTTATGATTAATAGTATTAAGGCTTCAAAAGTGTCCTTACTTGCTTTGAGCTTCACTTTGTGGAGTCTGTAACACCTTCCTAGTTATGAGTTAGTTCAGAAATGGAGAGTTTTTCAGTTTTCTCAAGTGTCTACACTAAACTGGGTGAGTTAGATCTTGCACTCATAGGCATCACCAACTATTTTTTTTTTTATTTTTTAATGTAGAAATTGGGGTGTTAAAGGAGGTGCAATCTGTCTATTATCTCCAGAAATTATCAGGCTGCTATGATAGCATCTTCAAAACTATGCTCCCACCATAAAAACAGCAGTGAGGTCCAATGTTCTTCATTATTGACCCACCTCCTAGCACTCACCCTGGTGATGGAGAGACTTTGTATCACAGACAATTGAGGGTAGAGGGCTGCTGCTGCTGTAGGGGTGCTAGAAAAAGAAAACTGAGAATTTTCCCAGAGAATGATAGGATGAGTTGTTGAGAAGGAGGAGGAGCCTGGGACTCTTGCAAGGAGCTAATGCAGAGATATTGATAACAATATATACTTAGGTTCAAGTTTCTTGGGTGCTTGACAGCCCTTACAACTATCAAAGCTGAAGATGTTACACTAAATCTTTGGCCTGTTTCACATTTCTCACTCAGACACATAACTAGGTCCCAAACATAAACGTGCAGTGTTCAAAGAACCAGTAATTTGAATAGCATGCCATTACCCACTGGCCTCAAAAGCACGCTGTTAAACAAACATATTATCAATAACAGATGGATCCTCATAGAAACTGGCTATTGCAGTAAGAACCAGTATCAAGTTGTTAAAATGACATTATGGGGACTATGCTTCTCTAACAATTATGTAGAATCATGGAATCCTGAGTCATGGTGGAAAGCTGCCCTTTAAATTATCTAAAGAACAATTTTCATAGTTGCATAGGTGTGTACTAGGCTAACAACCAATAGGGCCTTTTTAAACCTAGCCATATATCCCAAATCCCTGGCAAGTTTTGGCACCCTTGATAAGTTTAAGCTGGGGCTTAGGAGATGAAATATTTACAAGCAGAAGCCTGGGAAATTAACCATTTACAGGCCGCCTGTGTCCATTAGAGACATAGGTGCCAAACCAAGTACGGATGTCCTGTTCCCCATCCAAATGTACAAGTTACACTTGAATAGGTTTAGGGAAGAAATCTGCTTCACATGGATGGATAACCTGTTCCAGAGAAGTAATTGTCAATGGGATACATACCTGTATCTCCAACCGGTTCCTTATTTATATCACAGGCAATATTTAAGTCTTTAAAACAGGTAATGCTGGTGCTGTTTGTTTTGCAGCTATGCAGGAAGTCCATCAGGGTGGTGTCTGACAATGCCTTGCATGCTAGGTTTAGATCTCACCTCAACAGCCTGTAGGAGACAGAATACAGGGATAGGGCTTTGAGGCTGTCTGCATAACATGTATTACTTATGCCCCATATTCTTTTAGTGAGGAACCAAGGGGGCATTGTACTCGGTAATATGTCTGATGAATGCTGAATACAGTAAAACAATGACCTCCTTGGACTTACATATCATACCTTTGTTTGTAAGTTGCACACAGCATAGAATGATTTCCTCACTTCTGTAGACATATAATGGTTAAAGGCTAGATTGCTGTCTATGTGTGTCCCCAAGTTCTTGACTGCTGGGTCGACTCTTAGGGGTGTGTTTTCAATATGATAGTTATCAGGGGTAGATGACTTCCCAAAGGATACTATTATGCATTTCTTGTCATTTAGTTTTAGTAAATAGGTCTAACACAAGTTGTTTGTCTGTGTCAGACCTTCCTGGTGAGCATTACTGTTGGTGGAGGATTCTATGACTGTTCCTAATTTGCAGTCATCTGCTAATTTGATCAGCCAGAGGCCCTTTACATTGGCCTTGACTTTTGAAAAACAAATGCCAAAAAGGAGCAGTCCCAGGACTGATCCCTGAGGTTCTCTACTTGTGACTGGCCTCCTTGTAGAGTTGAACTCCCAATTCTAACTTCCTGTGTGCTCTCTGTGAGACATCTGGATATCCAGTGGATGACATAAGGGTTTATACCTAACCGCTTGAGTTTAGCAACAATACTTGAATGAGGTACTGTGTAAAATGCCTTAGCCAGGTCATTGTAGGCAGTGGGAACTGTTTTGCCTCATCCATTACTTTGGTGACTTTTTCAAAGAAGTCTACCAGGATGCTTAAGCATGACCTGCCCTTAACAAAACTAAATTGGGTTTTGTCCAATGTCTGGAGATTTTCTGTGTCATTATTGATCATTTCCATGATAGCTATTTCCATGGCTTTCCATATGAGACTAATGGAATTGTACACTTGAACTTAGTATATTATTGGTGTTGCCTTTGCAAGCTCAATCAGTCATATAAACATCATCTCCCTCTATAGATCTAGTGTTATTACACTTCAGAAAACTGCTCAGCGCCATTCCATTATTAAAATATTGGACTTTTTAGTATTGTCCATTTAAGCATCTGTGTTTTCATGTAACAATCATAATCTAATAAATTAGATGTGCTTCTAAGGAGTTAGGTAATAAACAATAACATTTTCTGATGCTCACAGCTAATTACTAGGCTAGCTGTTGTTATTGACTATTTTAAGCCTAGCCAATTTTTATCAAAAATAAGAATCAAACTCTGTAACTTTTATTTGTGAGGTTAACAACCTCATACCAACTCCCAACATCTCAAAATCAATCCAACTACCTTGAGTGGGAATAGAATCCAAAGTTGCTTGTGCTATTTGATGAGCTACTGAGACTGCCTTGTTATGTTATGCCTTGACATGTTTTAGTCGAGTATGGGTTACTTTACATATAAACTATCTCAAAACATCTGCCTTTAAGTATATTAACATTGATATTATGGGCTATCTAATTTACAGTCTATTGCAGATCAAAATAAAACTATTTATCCTCACTTTAGTGACACATTGTTAAAAATACAAGCTGGCTCATTAAACCCAATAGTCACCTTTATTTTACTATACAAATAATAGAAGGATGTGTATTACTTTTATTTTTTTATCTTGGCTGGTCAGGCTGACATTTCTCATCCCTGCCCCGGGCCATATTGTGAGACAGATGTGGAAAATGTCACAATAAAAAACAATATCACAAAGAGGGAATGTAGAAAAATAAGTAAAGCAGAAGTTAAAAAAATAGAAGCTGAAGTTATGGAGTGCCTACGAAGTGAAGGATTTGGTGTAGAAGGTCTAACACAGGTTACATCACAGCATGATGGAGTGAGTCCCCAAAGTAAAGTGAATCAGGAAGATCAGGAAACATCTGAAGAAGAAATATGGACACGGGAAAGAAAAAGAGATTTAATATAGTGTGATATTTATCCAAAGGAGAAAACAAAACTAACCAATACAAAAAGAGCAGTACCAAATATATTTGAAGAGAAATACAGGCAAATGAATCTGGACATGGAAAACATTACAATACAAAAAATAAGAAAACAAAGAGGAAAAGTAGAAAATGAAATTAGTAATGGAAAAGTTAAAGAAATAGAAACTGAGGTTATAGAGTACTTGTGAAGTGAAGGATTCAGTGTAGAAAATCTAATTCAGAAAGCACCACAACATGATAGAGCAATGGATATCCAAATTAAGGGAAAACCAGTGGAACAGGAAGCAATTGGTCAGGTGCCATATCACGATATTTTTGGAGCTTTCCACAGGAAACCAGTATAAACATTCACTTGAAGCTGAGAGCAAGGGAAGGAACAGGAAACTGTGGAAACTCTGATGCAGTCAGTGTTGAGGAGTGATAGGCCAGTGAGTTTCCATATGACAGAGCAACAGATGGCACAGGATATAATTGAAGAGAATTGCCACGAAAGATGCTATAGAACTTTCTATAGAATGCCTACAGGAAATAAAACCAAAAAATGTGAGCTAAGAGAAGAGTTGCTTGATTTAATAGACATAGATGTATTAAGATCGATGAAAGAAATAGACTGCAGAAAGTCAATAAAACCCAAAAAGTCAGAAGTCTGACAAAACAAATGAACACAGTAATTAGGACTGCCATAAAGATCCATGCGATATAACAGAAGTAAACAGGATGTATTACTGTGCAGCTAAATTAATAACTCATAAAGTTCTACCACAAGAATACAGGGTAGTGAGTGAAAGTAAGGGGAGAAATTGAATACCATCATGGAAGTATCAAATAGAGAAAACTATAAAGCAATTAAAACAAGAAGTATCACTGTCAGAAGAATATAGAAGACAGAACACATCAACAAAAATACTAAGAATGAAGTAAAAGCAATGTGCAGTATTAGAACAAACCAGGATCTATCATGCCCTATTGCAAATAACAAACTAAAAATCTCAGCACAGGCAGTTAATGTAGAAGATATGCAGATAAATATAAAGGAAAAGTACAAAATAAGCAATTTATTGATGACCCAAAAAAGTTTCATAGAGAATTGGGAAACAAGGTATAAGGAATTGAAAGCCCACCAAAAATAAAGAATAAACGAGTACATTTTGGAGAAGTATCTATGAAGATCTTGTGGAACATAACAAAGATGCTAAATGGATACAGGAAGTTAAAGAATAAGAAGTTTAAAGGTACAGGATATGAAATGGAATGAAGTAACACCCAGAGAGATTGAAACAAAGTTAAGAAAAGCTTCTAATTGGAAACCCCCAGGCCCAGATGCAATACTTAACTTTTGGTTAAAAGTGTTAACATCTTTGCGCAAAGATTTAGCCATGAGGAAGAACTATTTATATGCACACCCTGAACAGACACCAACCTGGCTAACAACTGGAAAAACAATGCTAATACTTAAGAATGAAACTGCAAGCTACCCTAAAAATTATAGACCGATAACTTGCCTTCTGACAACGTATAAACTATACATGGGAATTGATGCTGGCAGAGTTTATAGTCATTTAGAAGAAAACTCAATTATGGCAGTAGAACAAAAGGGCATGAAAAGAAAGTCATATGGAACAAAGGATCATTTGTTGTTAAATAAAGTCACAGTGGCGAACTGTAAAAAAGGGGAAGAATCTAAATATGGCATGGATTGACTACAAAAAATGGATTTGATAGTATCACACAGTCACCATGAAACAGTGACAGACCACTTTGCAATTAAGCCATGATAAAGGACATATTATTATCCCAGGGATAAAAATTCAAAGGGGGATATTCCAGGGTGACTCTCTGTCACCCCTGCTATTCTGCCTTGCCCTTTACCCATTAAGCTGTCTACTTAACAGCTTAGGCCACAGCTATAATGTGGCTCCTAGAAAACAACAAAGTGTAAAGACTTTTCCTCTTTTCTTTGTAGATGATTTAAAACTGTACAGCTCATCAGATGAGGAACTGAAAGCACAACTGCAAGTTGTCAAAACTATTTCAGATGATATAAGAATGTCATTTGGTCTTGATAAATGTGCAAAAGCAACCTTTAAAGCAGGAAAACTGCATCACCAGGAAAATATCAGTTTGGGACAAGAATGTGATATAAAAGAACTTGAGCAAGAGGAAGTGTATAAATATTTGGGAATTGAAGAAGGGTCAACAAAAAAACATGAACAAATGTGAATAAAACTTAGTAAGGAATACTTCAAAAGACGTAAATTAATCCTGAAAACAGTGTTGACATGTAGGAACAAAATCCAACCTACAAACCAGTTTGCTCTTCCTGTCCTAGTTTACAGTTTTGAAATGATTAACTGGCCCCAAAATGTGTTGGATAGATTAGATAGGAAAACAAGAAGGATGCTTCATGTTCACCAAATGATTTATAAAAATCAGTGCATATTAAGATTATATATTCCCTGTTGCAAAGGAGGGAATGGGCCTCCTTGAAATTGATTGCATATATAGATCTGCAATCATGGGACTGCACACATTTCTGCTGACCTCAGAAGACCCAAACATAGTGAATGTTTTGAAGCATAAAGAGAATAAATCTAAGATGGCTTACCTGCTTAGTTTAGCAGAAGCATATCGACATCAAGCAGGAATGGAAATCAAGCCAGAAGTAGATAAAAATCAGGCAGCAACTGAATGTGCTAAAAAAACAAAAGAAAGAAGATAAGGTGAAGGACCAGATGAGAAGCCAAGAAATGTGGAAAATGCATAACTATAGTTGCAAGTATAGAAAACTTCTGGAAGAACCTCATGTTGATCAGAAATGAATGCAGGAATGGTTAAGCAGAGGCGAATTCATACCAAGAGATTAAAGGTTAATATTGGCGTCCCAAGATAATGGGCTGCATACACATTGGTTTACAAAGTCCATTGACACACAAGAGGTAAACGCACTCACATTGGTGCAGAAGACTGCGTGTTCTATTCCCACACCAGATAGATTGATTTCTGGCACTGTACTCCTACGTGTATCATCATTTGAATGAGACATTAAACTGAAGCTCCATCATCCTGAGTTGGTGATAGCAGAGGTGAATGTAAAAAATCCATTGCACCTATCGAAAACAGAAGGGGTCCTTTATTTTCAATAGTTATTTACACTATATATAATTTTTCTTATTTACAATATATCCACTTTATCTCATTCACAATATATACATACTTTATACAGAAAAGTGTAAACACTTTTTGTAAACAGATACTTGACATAATACATTCCATTTTCATTATTGGACACCCACTCCATTCTCCACAATTAAAATCTTATTTCTTTAGCATAGTTACCTGATTTCATCTTTAATTGAATTAAATGTCCTTTACTTTTTGATTCCATATTATTCAAATTATAGAAAATATATTTTTATTGATTCTATTAACATAATTTTTTGACTTGTCCCCATAATATCCATACTCAGTCATATCCATTTTTAGACTATTTACATCCATATAATTATCTAAATATTTCAAATCTATCACCATATTCCATATTGATTTAATGCTTTTACAACTCAAGAAAACATGTTCAATAGTTTTAAACTGATTACAACATATACAGTTTCTGTTTTTGCTTTTATATGACATATGATTTTTACTGGTAATTTCTATATCGCTAACTTCCACAGAAAATTTTGACATTCCCATATGCTTTTAAATCTTTCTATTCTTACCTTAATTGCAACCCTCTTTTCTTTACACACATCTTTCCAAGGACAAATGTAAAAAAACTTTACCATAATATTATGATACAATAGCGTCCTATCTTTTTCAATTTCATTAACGTTTAACTTTCAGAGCAAAATTTTGTCTTCATAATTATTCATTTTGTCATTTTCATATAATGTTCTTCTCTTAAAACTCAAAATATTCATCCATTCATTACTATATTTAGCTTTTAAAATTCTCACCAATAATGAATTGTCATTATCCTTCAGACTTCTTAATACTTTTTAAAAAATTATAGAAGCTGTGTACAATATAGGATTTAACAATCCTCAACCACCTTCTTCTTTTTTCACATATAAAACTCCTCTTTTAACTGGATTCAATCTTGAAGCTCAAATAAATGAAAATATAATACTATAAAATACTTTCTGAAAAGCCAGTGGGATAGAAAAGAAACTCTCTAAGTAAATAATTCTAGTGAGTAAATCAAATTATTTAATTATATTTTTTCTTAAAAGATAGTCTCAAGGTCCTTCAAAATGTGCACATTTTTCATGACTTTTAATTTTTCTTCCCATATAGCGCTTATATCTTCTCTTTTCCCAAACATCAAAACAAGTAACTGTATGGTTCTCCTGTTAAAATTAATACCTGCTAGCATATCATCATAACCTAAAACTACACTTTTATCTTATTAATAGAAAAAAATATTTATTGTATAAGTTCCTTTAATCACATTAACCATAGCTTTTTGATTTCTTGTATTAAAAATAATATTACCCCCGTGCAACAACATAATAAGAATATGTATACCTCCATTGGTTGCGTATTCCATATCTTTCTTCTTTATATTAACCTGAGTCTAAATAACATTCATTACTAATACAAAATAATGCTGCTCAAAGGGCAGCCTTGACTTATCCCCTTTTCAAGCACAATTTATTTACTAAGCCACCCATTTATTAGCATTTAGCATACCTCCCAACTGTACAGATTTTCACAGAATGTCCAGATTTTCACCTCATGTTTTTGGTCCATTTTTCAAAAAACTGTGGTTTTCTGGCAAATTAGTGGTAAATCATTAAAGACTGAAGTTAGAAAACAATGACAGACATTTGAGTTTCAGACCTCATACCCTTAAGAAAATTCATGCTAATGCAACACTTGCTATTCTATCAACTTTCTAAGTTTGTAAGAGCAGCATTTAAAAATTATTCCTATTTTGGGTCATGTGTCCCACTTTTATTTATGATTTTGTCCAGATTTCTTGTTGTAAGAGGTTGAGAGGTATAGTATGTAACAATACTCAGCCTATAAGCAGTAACACAATCAGTTTTTATCTTATTACTTATATTATAGGCATCAAATATTGTCCATAAGATGTAGTGCTGAATTGAATCAAAATTTTTGCTTAAGTCACCCACCATTAATTTTGTTTGAACCTCCTTATATAAAATATCTTCCACTGCTTCTCCAATCACTAACAATAAATCTTGTACATTTTTACCTTTTATACCATATATATTTGTATTTACAATTTTACCTAACTTTCTATTCTTTTTTTGCAAAATGTTCATAACTACAAACATACTTTCCATTCCTTAGTACATTGTAGATTTTTCCTCTAAAATTTTTCTAAATCGTTCCACTATTTCCATAATTTTATCTTGCATAATTTGTACTATACCTGACCTATCTTTCATTTGTCTCATGATACTATAATTTTCCTTAATAAGTTTACTCATATAAGGTGCAATTTCTTCCTTCTTTCCTTGTAAAATTTATCTTTGTCTATATAACAAATACTGCATTTTCTTTTTATTTAAATTTTATAATTCCTGTTTTTTAATAAAGTACTTTTCTTCATTCTTTTCTAAGCTTTCACAAATAGCTTTACTTAATTGATCATAACATAGTCTTACCTTTCTTCTTTTTATGTTTTCTCAGCTTTTATAACACTTTTTATATTTTTGTTTAAACAATAACAACCATTCAGACCAAACTTTGTAAAAGTACCTTGTTTGTATATCCATATGCCATAGGCCATGAATTTAACACAGCCATCCTCCCTTCTTTATCCCATGTAACCTCATTAATCCTTTTCATTCCCTTTTCCATTTTTATAAAGTCAAATTTATTTTCTACAGTAATCCATATAGCTCTGTGATCCAAAAAAAAGCTGTCTCTAATATCCCTTCATCCATAATTTTCAACCCTGCTGAAACTAGAAAATAATATATTTCTGTTTTTTTTGTTCACCTTTCCTATAAGTTCAAGTACTCTAATTCCAAATACTTAAATTCCCACATCTTACAATATCTAACATCACTTTAACATCATATGCTTTATTTTTATTTCGCCTTGTAGCACAATTAAAATTTCCTGCAAGAATTAAATCCATGTTTACTCATACACACTGAATTATGGCTTTAAACATCTCTTTCCTTTCTTTCTTTCTTTGTTACAAAAGCCTAAATTGCTATAATTTTAAACAACAGATTTCTCCTTCTTATATCAAGAATTGTAGCATGACCTCCAGTAGCAAGGGTAATGTCTAAAACTTTTACTGTTTCCTTATAAAAAATAATTATTCCTGAACATCTCTCTCTCTCTCTCTCTCCCCAAATTAAAAAAAATAGTTTTTTTCCCACCACACTTCCAATTGTTGTCACTCTCTATTTGTTAAAAACTTAGTATCTTCTAATATCATAATGTCACTCTTCTGTCTCTTACACCATTCAAGTAGACTTATTTTCCTTACAACATTCTTTAAACTATTAACATTTAATGCAATTACTTTACACAAAATGTTAACTTTTTTCTATTATATTTAACCTCTTTCTTTTTCAGTTTATGTCATTCTTTTATTTATCTTTTTGTCCATCTCAAACTCTTTTATCAATGAAATGTATTTTTTGCTTAGATTCCATTTTATATCTTCACTGTCACTCAGCCCTGATTCTTCACCCTCTCCTTTCCAAGGGATGAAAGTCTTCTTTATCTTCCAAATCGTTTATGTCTGCACATTTTATTTGTATACTATTTATTATCTTTTCTTCTAATGCTATGTTCTCACTCTCTTGGTTCTTTTCTGTTAATTCTTCTACCCTCTCTTGCTCTGCCTCATTTACTTTATGTTCACACTG
This sequence comes from Protopterus annectens, assembly GCF_019279795.1. Classification (NCBI taxonomy): domain Eukaryota; kingdom Metazoa; phylum Chordata; order Ceratodontiformes; family Protopteridae; genus Protopterus; species Protopterus annectens. The sequence goes on along the minus strand of NC_056739.1, from coordinate 1,173,600,262 downwards.
CATACCCAGGTGATCCACTTTCTTACATTTATAACACTGGATTTCATAATTTCTTATATCATGTTGTATCCCTCCACAACCAAAACATTTCCTTTTTTTACAATTACTTATTCAATGATCCACTTTCTCACACAGAAAACATGTCTTTGGCTGACCCCAGTCTTTCACCATTCCTTTGTCCCCTTCCACATTTATAACACTTGGAATATGCAAAATACTATCATTTTCAAATTTTAAAATAACATTGCAGTCCCATGCACCTGTCCATAAACCTCTGATCTATCACATCCTTACATAAATTTAATAAATATTTTTTAAAGTAATTTTTTTCAACCCCAGTTCTGAATTGTTTAATTGTTTGTAGTCTCTTATTGAAAGGCTTTAAATATGTAAGGGTTCCAAGGAACACAGTCTTTCTTTTTTTCATATGCTCCTAAAAAGTTCTCCAAAGCTTTAGTAGTCTCAGGAATGTCACAAAATGTCTCTTTATTAATATGAATTAATGCCCTTACCTTTTATCCTTTAACTCCTAAATGCATTATTTCATCCCATACCTAGTATCTGTCCATTCCTCCTTCTTCTTTCTTTTCAATTTGTACCTTAAATGACTTCTTTCTTTCTATATTTACAGCTTTGTTTCCTTCTCCCCCTTTCTTCATTCTCAATTTCACCATCTCAGCATATGACTTTCTGCTCTTGACCTGTGCAATTTCTTCACCCTGTATCTTCTCCATAAGTTGCCCCATGATACATCATTGCCACTTTCTGGCTCACTGGCATTCACCAAATCTAGAACTATATCATCCTTCAAACTTCCCGACTGGAGGTTTGTAACAACACAACTCTGTGTTGTCTCTTCACCTCTGAAAAGTTTTATTTGAAACACCTCTTCAGAGTCCAATTTCAATATCTCATCTCCATCTTTCTCACCCTAAGAAAATTCTGATGCTTTCTCAACTTTCTTACTTAACAGTATTCCTTCCAACAAAGACTTGACTGCCTTTGCTTTAACACCCTCTTCCTCCATTTCTGAACACTTCTCTATAACATCAAACTTACTTTCTTCCATTAAGCACTCTTTTTCTTCTATAGCAGAATGCTCCAAATACTCCATCCTCATTGTCTCCCTGGTTTCTCTGAGCCACCTCCATGCTTGAAATGGACATTAGAAGTGCTACCACAATTAGCTTCCCTGTATGTGACAAGAGTAAGGTTTTTTATTTGTAAACGTATATACAATTCATATTTTTACATGTTTATATATTTTAACATCAATCAATACACCAGTATTCCTATTTTAAGTATTTCCCCAACTCTTTAACCCACAACCAAAACCATATTTTTTCCAGTATTTTTGTCAAAGTCCATTTTCCATTGTATCTGATTTCATTCCATATGATCTATGTTACATAGAATATGATTTTGTCCATTTTCTTTGCTTCATTCTGCAATCTACTCTCATTAAACCCATACTCTATCATGTCCATATTTAACATTTCAAAATGTAAATAAGTTTTAATCAAATCATGTTTACATACTTCTTTTCACAGTCTTTAAATTCTCTCACATTAAAAAAAACATGTTCTGTAGTTTCCAATTCTTTACACATATTACATATTCTATCATGTTTTCTCTTATATGGCATATTTGCTCCCCACTAGTCATTTTCCTATGGACAACCTCCAAAAAATCATTACATTCTTTATTTTTATTTATAACTTCTGTATCTCATCATTACTGCTTTCTTCTTATCTATTTCTCTTTCCATGGATCCACCAAATAAAAGGCTCTCATAATGATAACATACTATTCTTTTCTATTATTTTCAATCACATTCTTTTTTAATTTCCATAATTCAATTTTACTTAAAATTCTTTCATTTCTTCAATAAAAACACTTCTTTTTACATTTCCATTTCATCCCAAATTTATCTATATCTACAATACATTATTGTTTCTATCAAGTTTGTATTATTTTTCATTACTCCTTTTAGTACTTTATACATACATAAAGAGGCTACATGCACAATTGGATTAATCAGCCCCAATTCCCCTTCTTCATCTTACATATATAAAATTTCCCTCTTAACTGGTTTCAATCTTGACCTCCAAATACATGAAAAACATATCTGCATAATTTCTTTTTCATATTTCATTGGCATCATGTAAACATTTGCTATCTAAGCTATTTGTACCTGTTATTATGGTGTTTATTAAATGTGCTTTCTTCTTGCATGAAATCCTGTATGTTTTCCAGAATGTAATCATGTCTTTGATTTCTTTAATAATTTTGTCCCATTGTTCATGTCTGTATTCTGCACTTCCAAATACTATTCCTAAAATATGTGTACTCTTCTCATTATATTCCATGCCACCTATAATACCTTGATACCCAAATCCTTTACTTTTCTCTTTATGCTAATTTCCTTCAACCATGTACTTAATTTTTCCATCCAGGCTTTATTTTTTGCTATTACTACAATATCATCAGTGTAAGTATACATTATTGGCAACTGTATTCCCTCCATCATTCTATAGCCTCCCATACTTGACATTTTATTAATTTCCATTACTACCGTGTTCATGATTATAGCAAAGATCATATTGCTTGCAGGACAGCCTTGATTTATACCATATTCTATTTTTAAATTATCCCCAATCCAACAGTTTACATTCAGTCTTACATAATCCTTTTCATATATTGATTTAATTACTTGTAATATTTTTTCATTTATGTTATATGCCTGTAAAATACCCCATAATGCTTCATACTGAATATTATCATATGCCTTACTAACATCCCCTATCATGAATTTTGTTTCCACTTTTTTATTAATAATATCATCAATTACTTCCCTTATTATCTGCAATAGGTCTTGACTTCCTTTTTGTTCTCCTAAACAAGTTCTGATCAAGTGGTCTTTCTATTTTACATTGTAAATTTTTATTTTATTTCATCATTATCTCCTTTCTTTACAATAAATTTTATCACACCCATGCAACTTTCTTTATATTTAATTACTTTTTCTAGTCACTCATTCAGTACTTCTATAAACACCATTTTTGCCAGTCATACATTTCTTTATACAATCTAAATTCAGTTCTGTCCAAACCTGTCACACTGAATTAACATTAATATCTTTCAAGAGCTCACTCAACTCATTTATGTTTATTTTTTCTTCTAAATATTTTTCTTCCTTATTTAAGTTTTCCCCATTGTAAATTTGTTCTATGTTAACTTCTTCTCTACTATATAAATCTAATACATATACTTTAATTATTTCATATATTTCTTCTTGTTTTTTAATTGTTTCCCTTCTTTATTTTTTTAATCTCTCATTATCGTTACTTCTTTTACTACCTTACATAAATATGGTGCTACTTCTTTTTTTTCTTGCAAACAATATTTTTTCTTGAAATAATTATTTATTAACCTTATCCTGACTTCTTCTGTATAATTCTTTTTCTTTTTCATAAAACAACTTTTCTCTCCATTAAATTTTTAAATATTTTTGACTTAATATTTTGTATTCTATTTTTTCTTTTTTCCTTCTCTTTTCTATGCATTCTAAAACTAGTTTTTCGTATTTGTTTTTAAATTGAATACACCAAATTGCCCAATTTTCATAAAAAAATCTCTCCTACTATTATACCTTTTCCTATTTTAATATAGTCTTCATTTTCATGAATTTTTATCTAAATCGCCACATGACCAGAAAATCCCTTATATTTGATTCCTTTTTGAGTAATTTTTAAGCCTTCTGATATCAAAAGTAATCAATTTCTGTGTTAATTTCATTTATAAGTCCAGTGTTTATTTCCCCATATTTTAATTTTCCACTTTTCATAATTTCAGTAATTATTTTAACATCACAACTATTATTTTTTATTTCTCAAATTACAGTTAAAGTAATCTGTTGTTATTTTATCCATGTTAACACAGACATAATTAAGTATACTTTTAAACATTGCTTCTCTTTATTTTCTGTTGTATATACATATAAAGCTATTAGTCTGTATACATATTTTTCTGTCTTAAAACCACTACTCTTATTCGGCCCAGTTTTACTGTTGTAATATCCAATATCTGTATATTTTCTTGCCATACAATACATACACCTGAGCATGTTTCTTTACCTATATTTCAAATAACATTACTATTCCAAAGTTTTTCTGTCTGCACCTTTTCTTTTTCTGTTAATATTCTAATACCTTCTAACACTATTACTTGAACAACTGCTGCATCACATCATTGTAAAATGCTAATTCTCCTTTTAATATCCTTCATACTGTTCATGTTCAAATCTATTTTCAGCTTAATAGAACAGTTATTAAAATAATTTTCTTATCCCTTACTTTTCTTACATTCTTTAACCATTATGTTTTTAAATTTTCTTTTTCTTTCCCTAACTATCTTTCCTATTGAATTTCTATTGCCTTTTACTATATGCCATTCTGACTCTTCTCCACTTGTTTCATCTGTCTCTGTTTCTTTTTCCTTTTCCTTCTTTGTCTTTCCCCTTAAATTTAAATACTATTTCTATGTTTTTTTATTGTGTTGTGCATTCTAGTACATTGTTTAAATCTTTTTCTTGTATAATTTCACCTTTATTTTCATTTGCATGTTCATTTTCTTTTATTTCTACCTCGCATTCTAACCATGTCCTGTATTACCACATTTCTTACATTTCACTTCACATTTCTTTGCATTATGGCCTGTCTGACCACATACATAACATTTGTTTGGTCACATTCATTAGTTAACTGATCACTTTTTCCATGAAAATAGCAAGTCTTTGGTTGTCCTCTATACCTTACAAAACTTCTATTCCCATGCACATTAATAATACTAGGTATATGTATTACATTGTCATTTTCCATTTTCAAAAATGATGCCACATTCCCAACCCCAAGACCATAGTCCTCTTTCATTATAGATTTCAGTAGTGTCAAATACTTCTTTACATATTGTTAACACATATTCATTCAGTTCTTTTGCTTCTACTTCAGTTCTAAACTGAATCATAATTCCTTTTTTTTTGCCTGAAAAAGACCTGTAGCACATATTCCAACCATGAAAAGTCTGCTTTCTTTTATTCATAGATCCCCAAAATGTTTTCCATAGCCTGACCAGTTTCAAAAAACAAGTTACAAAAATTTTCTTTGTTAATTAAAATGAAAGCTCCTACCTTTTTGGCTTTTACTCCCAGAGGTGCAATAACACTGTTACATACTTCATATTTGTCCAGGCCTTTTTCTTTTTTACTGGTTACCTGAACAACATTTTTTTTATTTATTTCTTTCATCTCTATCTTCTCCCTAGTTCTTTCTTCCATCATTAGAGCATAGGACATTTTTTCTGGAACCTTCTCTGGCACCTTTTCCTTCTCTTTTTCTCCCGCTTCTATTTTTTCCATAATGTCATTCCAGAGTACAGCAGCTCCACTTTCAGGCTCATGCTGGTTAATTAGCTCTTCCAGATACTCATCCCACAACCCCCCCCCCAACTGGACTATTGAAATAATACATTTTTCTGCATTTTCTGCCACTTCAAACACGCTTTTTTCTAAAAATGTTCTTCTGAATCCATCTCCGCCACTGCACAATGTTTTCTCTGCTCCCACATCACCTGAAAACAATTCTGGTAGCAATTCTACCATTTTTCTTCATTGTCAACACATTCAACTTCCAAATTACATTCACTTTCAGCAGCCATGTTTTCTCCATGTTTCTCCAGGCTGCCTCCATGCCTGAAACAGGAACAGGAAGTCAGGATGTGTAAGACCCAATCTGTTCCCCCAACTACCAAGAGTAGGGGAAGTTCTCCAATGCCCAAGCCAAATTTCCTCTTGTCATATAAATAAGACCACAGGGTTCCCCTGAAAAGAGGCTACTAGCCTAGTGGAACTAAACTGGTCTGTGATTATGTGAGGTATTGCCAGCTATGCCAGGAGAAAGAGGCCAGTGGATGTGTAACATATGCCAGCATAACTAGCTGGAGTTTTGTAAAGAGTTATATATGTCATTTGTATATCAAACTGATTTGTATAGATGCTTGCGATAAAAATGCATTTGTAAAACTGCTTGTGTTAAAAATGTACTAACACTGGGTCCTGCTGGTCAGAAAAGAAATACACCTGTATGTCAGACTGTATTGTAACTGTTGAAATGAATATATTGTAACAGAGGATACTGGAAGAGAAGAGGTTAATCTCAGTCCAGCTAACTTTGAAAAATAGTCTGAAATTAAATTACCTGGTTTAGGCCATAAAGATTGTATCTTACATTTCTGATTACAGCCACAGATGAAATGTCTGTGAAAACCAGGACTAGGGATCCTACTGTATTGTCCTTAGGGGTGAACTAATTGCTACCCTGGAGGGTGGAAGTTTTGAAATAGTTATATAGTTTCCTGATGGTATAACACATCTCTGCAAAGCTCTATCTGTGTGTATGGTAACACATGTGTGCTAAATTCTGGTTAAGTTTCTAGCAAAGGGGGTAGTCTAGGAATCAGATGACTAGATGTATGTGATGTCATTCTGTAATCTAGCACTGAAATGATGTTTTAATACTAGATGAGACAGAAATCTCAGGGAAGTCTGTTTTTGAAACCTGACCAAGAAGGAAAACCATTCACCCACTACATCTTGCCTTGCTTTATTAAGTAAGTAGGAGACAGTAATTCTTTAGCTCAGTCATGAAAATATAGTGAGATTAGTTAAGTATTGCTTTTCTATATCTGTGTCAACCTTTCCATCTGTGGTATTTTTAATATTTCCTGTGATTGAAACTCTGGTTGTTGTTGTTGTTGTGTCTTTTGGCTTTTCCCGGTTAGGGGTCGCCACAGTGGAATTCCGGTCCGCTAATGATTGGTAGTTGATTTTTACATGCCGAGTTACCAGCCCTGATGCACAACCTTCAATGAACGTACGCCCATTCACACATGTCTCCACGCAGAAGACGCTCTGCCTGAGAATCAAACCGGACAGCGTCTTACTGTGAGGCGACAACGCTACCGCAGCAATTGAAACTCTGGTGTTTATTGTAAATAGATATTCAGCATTTTGATGTTCTTTTTATTATTTATTGTTAAATATATTTAAAATTTTTGTTGTGGCTGGTCTTTTAGAGAATATTTTAACTTTTGAGAGTACTTATATTTATTTGGTGACACTGCGGCTCCTCCTGAAAGCCTTGCTGCATTGGTCAGACACTACCATTTGTATTACTATTAATTGTATTCAGTATAATTGGGTACCCTTGTAAGATCCTTAGAGTAGCTAGCTTTGGAGTGTTCTGGTGGCAATATGTACCTTATAGTTAGGTCAGAGAGAGTACAGCTAGTATTCATAGGTGTGTGTGTGTGTGGGGGTTCACGCTCATGGGTGTGCGTGTGTGTGTGTGTGTGTGTGTGTGTGTGTGTGTGTGTGTGTGTGTGTGTGTGTGCGCTCATGGGCATGTGTGTGTGTGTGTGTGTGTGTGTGTGTGTGTGTGTGTGTGTGTGTGTGTGTGTGTGTGTGTGTGTGAAAATCAAATCTCAAAGTGTGTGGGTGTCAGCTACTTGTAGCAGGGACACAGAGCACTGGTTTCACAGAGGGGGGCATGGATGACTTGGCTTGGAACACTCGGCTGAGGACTCAGTTTTGTTGCTGTGTTCACTGTAGGGTGTTATTTGGTACCGAGTGAGAAAGAGAGAAACCCAGTCCCAGGACAAGAGTGTGTTCCCTGTGTGTTCTTAAGGGGAAATTATGTTTGTGCAAAGAGCTGCATATGGAAATACTGCATGTATCTGTTTTTGCTCCAAATGAATGTCTCTCACCAGTGTCTGTGGTGAGAATTGGGACTCCTTGATTACTGGCCCAGAGCAGGGAAGTCACATATTAGTGAACAGTGGTGTCATATTAATTGCACTTCTATAGCCTGTAGGCAGTTGTCACTTACGGTATGCGTACTCTCAGTAGGCACAAGGTAAACATACAGAGTTTCATTTTCACAACAGTTTTATTTATTTTTTTGTGAGTTTAGTTTAGTCAGGAAAGCAGGCAAAGATGTCAGCAGTGGATTATGGCAAGCTGACAAAGAACCAGTTGGCTAAAGTGTATGAAATCAAAAAATACTGGTGCATGCCAGCCTGACTAAAGAGGAAATGATTTCAGCCTAAGTTGCAGCTCATACCAGCAACTAGGAAAACAACAAGTGTAGTGATGTGGATTTGCAGCCTTCAAAAACAGACAGTACAACTTTCCCTCAGAGGACTTAAAAATCCATCTTGAGTTAAAGAGACCTGAACTGGAGGCCAATGTTTGGAATTGGAATCTACAGAATGAGGCTACAGCTTTTGGAGGCTGAAGAAAATGAAAGACTGTACCAGACAAAACATATCAAATTTGAATCACCAGAGAGACTGCGGTGTTTGGAGTCTGAAGAAAATGAGAAACAGCACCGAGGGAGGGAGATGTCAACTGTTCGCCAGGGTCATGGAGGTAACGGGGAAGGGAATAAATGAACCCCAGAAGCAATAAGATTCAGTAAATTTCTTCCACAGTTTACAGAGGGTGATAATTTTGATAGTTTTATTCATATATTTGAAGGAGTACATTAACCAGATAATGTTGACCAAAGGCTCTGGATATAGTTCCTGCCCCCCTTACTCCATGGTAAAGCTGTAACTGTTGTTTCTAAATTGTCTTATACTGATTGTTTAAACTATGATAAAGTAAAACAGTGTTTTTTGGAATGTTTTAAGTTCACACCTGAAGCTTACAGAAAAAAAGTTTCATGAGCATAGATGCAAGACAGATGAAAGTGTATGTGATTATATTGCTGAGTTAAGCACTTATTTTCATAGGTGGATGAGTGGGTGTTGGGTCACCACTTTTGAAAGGCTGGCAGACCTTTTGGTGAGGGAACAAGCCCTTAGCACTTTGTCTGAGGACATGAGAATCTGGTTGGCAGACTGGGAGACTAACTCTGCAGACGAGCTGGGGAAAAAGGGGATCTCTACTAAGCAAGCAGGGCATCAGTGCACAAACGGGTATCCCAGTGCTGCACATGGATATAAGGCAACCCATGATGGGTAGCCTAAACCATCCCAACAGCGTCCACCAGTATCAGGAGAAGCCACTAGTACAGGTACACATCCAAGATCAAGGGTTAGATATAGTAAATCTAACCAGTGGGGCCATGTAGCATACAGATATACATGGATGCAAGGTGGGGAACAAAAGATGGGGGAGCCAGCAACTGGGAATAACAGTATGCCAGTGGTAAGTTGTTTGGAGACAACAGGAGTACCAGCCTATCTCCAGAGCTTATATCCTATCTTAGAGGACAGAAAACAGGTCACTACTAAGTGAGACACAGCCTCTGACATAACCATTGTGAAGCCCGCAGTGGTTAAAGAACAGCAGTGCTTGCTTGGGCAGTTCACTCCTGTCAGTGCTTTAAGAGGGACCCCATTGCAAATGCTGTTGGCCAAGGTTCACCTTGACTAGGAAGGTGGGAAAGGAAGCAAGTAAGTAGGTGTGTTTGAGGATATACATGCAGATGTCTTGATAGGGAATGATTTTAATAATACAGTACCTCATGGGCATGCAGTTACATGCAGTCAGGCTTGGAGACAAGCATGTGGGGCTGGTAGCCTGGGGAGACCCAGAAAGATCCCACACCTGAAGCCAGAGCTGGTGAGGTGGCTATTTCAGGGAGGGAGCTACCCTGTAGCAGTGAGCCTGAAGATAAGCAATAGCTCCTGGTAGGTACTGATGTTCCCTTGAGCAGAATGACTGCAAGGGCAGAGGTGAGTGGTAGTACCCAGGCTGACAGTGAGGTACCTCTGTCAGAAGATACCAGACTTCCTGTGGAAGGGGAGCTGGGAAGGGTCACAAAGGTAGAGTTGAAACAGGCTCAGCTCTCAGACCTTACACTAAGAGGGTTGAGGTAGGTAGTTAGGGAGGCACCTGTTTCTCAGGGAAAAGGGGAGTTTGTATACTGGAGCAAAGGGTTACTATATAGAGAACTAAAAACTAAGACACCTCGCAGGTGCGGTGTGCTTGGCCATACCATAACATAGTAAAACACCAGTGGCCAGCATTTGCAGCATATAAACACCTCCAAACAAAAAAAATAGTAAAATAAATAGTTATTGAAGCATAAATGCAACAAAGTGCACTGTTATCAATTCAAACCGGTTTCGGCTATCCAGCTTTCATCAGTGAAAAAGCATTTGAGATTCAAAATGATTCATGAATATTTATATGTAAATGTTAAGATTTTCTTATCAGGAGTTTGTATAACATCCAATTTATGTATAACTAAAAATGTTGTTATATGTTGTATTTTTGACATAATCTGTATCAGATATTTATATAGTATCACTATATTTATAATGCCTCCATTATATTAAGGATTAACAGTGATTGGAATGTGACTGTCATTTTGAGTTTGGGATGGAGTAAACTATGTTTCCATTGGTTGGTGGTTTCTATAAATATTTATGAATCATTTTGAATCTCAAATGCTTTTTCACTGATGAAGGCTGGATAGCCGAAACCGGTTTGAATTGATAAATATTTATTTTACTATTTTTTTGTTTGGAGGTGTTTATATGCTGAAAATGCTGGCCACTGGTGTTTTACTATATAAAGAGTCAGCCCCTGAGAAAAGGCTAGAGTGTGAGGTAATACAGCAGTTGGTAGTGCCCAGAGCCTACCGTCTGACACTTCTAACCATAGCCCATGACATTCCTTTTGCAAGTCAATGTGAGCATAAAGCATACCAAGAGATATATTATGCAGAACTTTTATTGGCTGGGATTGCAAGGGATGTAACAGGGTACTGCAAGATCTGTGAGCAGTGCCAAAACATAGGCAAGGCAGGAGACAAAGTCAAGCTTCCTTTGATGCCTTTGCCTGTGATTGAGGAGGCATTCAATGGGTAGCTATGGATATTGTGGGGCCTCTGAGTACCCCAAATTCCACAGGGAAGAAGCATATCCTTGTGGTTGTAGATTATGCTATTAGATTCCCTGAGGTGGTGTCTCTGTCCTTCATCAAAGCAGAGAAGGTGGCAAATACTTTGTTAAAAATTTTCAGCAGAGTAAGTTTCCTGAGAGAAATACTGACCGACAGAGGTGCCAATTTCATGTTAGACCTGCTGGCTGGTCTGCAGGAGAACTGTGGGGTGAAGCACCTAAAGACCACCCCCAGACTAATGGTCTTATGGAGATGTTAAAGTCTACTCTAAAGACTACGTTATGGGCATTTGATGATGAGTATAAGTGAGAGTGGGGCACATATTTGCCCTATCTGCTGTTTGCATACAGAGAGGTACCCCAGTAATCCACAGGTTTTTCACCCTTTGAGTTGCTGTATTGGCATTGGATGAGGGGGCCTTCAGATTTAATTCATCACGAGTGGGAAGGTGAGTGTGAATCCTACAAGAGGTCTGTTGTGGCATATGTCCTAAACCTCAGAACACGGCTTCAGGCAGGAGCCCAACAGCAGAAAAAGGTCTGGTGTGACAGGAATGCTGAAGACAAAGAGTATGGGACAGCAGGTTATGAGGCTCATTCCTGTCAGATACACTAAGCTGCAGGCAGCTTGGGAGAGACCCTTTGAAGTGGTAAGAAAGGTCAGTGATGTTAACTGCATGGTAAACCTGCTAAGCAGGAGTCAGGGGCACAAACTGTACCATGTTAACATGATGAAGCCTTACCATGACAGGGAGGCACTTGTGCTGAGTATTTGCAGTAGATGGCAGGAGGAAGTCTGAGGGGGATCTATAGCTACATTGAGCCAGCCAGCAAAATGCCAATTTATTAAGGTGGAGCCTAGGGTTTTAGGCATATGATATGACAGCGCAGCGTTGTAGAGGGGTCAGCAATGCCAATGCAGATGGTTTCTTAAGACAAGTGTATGTGTTAATGTGTTCCTAGACAGGCTCATGTCCTTCAAGCCACGTTTCTTAAGGGTCACTTGAAAAACTAGATTGAGTCTTCAAAGGGGGGAGAGACATGATGATCTGAGGTATTGCCAGCTATGTCCGGAGAAGTAGTGCAGTGGAAGATATGCCAGCATAGCTAGATGGAGTTTTGCAAAGAGTTATGTGTCATTTGTATATCAAACTGATTTGCACAGATGTTTGTGTTGAAAATGTATTTGTAAAGCTGCTTGTGTTAAAAATATACCAATAGTGGGTTCTGCTGAACAGAAAAGAAATACATCTGTATATGTCAGACTGTATTGTAACTGTTGAAATTAATATATTGTAACAGAGGATACTGGAATAGAAGAGGTTAATCTCAGTCCAGCTAACTTTGAAAAATAGTTTGAAATTAAATTACCTGGTTTAGGCCATAAAGATTGTATCTTGCATGTCTGATTGTAGCCAGAGACTAAATGTCATTGAAAACCAGGACTAGGAATCCTACTGTATTGTCCTTAGGGGTGAACAAATTGCTACCCTGGAAGTTTTTAAATAGTTTTATAACTTCCAGATGCTGCAACACATCTCACTAAAACTCTGTCTGTGTATGGTAACACACATGTGCAAAGTTCTGGTTCAGTTTCTAGCAAAGGGGGTAGTGTGGGAACTAGAGTCAGATGACCAGATCTATGTGATGTCATTCTGTAACCCGGCACTGAAATGATGTTTTAATACGAGATGAAACAGAAGTCTCAGAGCAGTCTGTTTTTGAAATCTGATCAAGAGGGGAAGACCACTCACCCACTTCATCTTGCCTTGCTTTGATAAGCGAGTAGGATACAATAATTCTTTGGATCAGTCAGAAAAATATAATGAGATTAAGTATTGTTTTTCTGTATCTGTATGAACCTTTACATCTGTGTTATTTCTAATATTTCTTGTGACTGAAACACTGGTGTTTATTATAAACTGATATTCAGTATTCTCATGAACTTTTTTATTTATTATTAAATATATTTAAACTTTTTATTGTGGCTTGCCTTTTAGAGAATATTTTAACCTTTGAGAGTACTTATATTTATTTGGTGACACTGAGGCCACTCCTGAAAGCCTTGTTGCATTTGTCAAACACTACCATTTATATTAGTATTCATTTTTCTCAGTATAATTGGGTACCCTTGTAAGAGCCTTAAAGTAACTGCCTTTTGAGTGTTCTGGTGGCAGGACCTACATTATAGTCTGGGTAGTGGGGCATAGCTAGTAAATCCATGCCAGCTTTTTCCAGGTGCGTGCGTGCGCGCGCGTGTGTGTGTGTGTGTGTGTGTGAAAATCAAATCTCAAAGTGTGTGTGTGTGTGTGTGTGTGTGTGTGTGTGTGTGTGTGTGTGTGTGTGTGTCAGCTACTTGGAGCAGAGACACAGAGCACTGGTTTCAAAAAGAAGGTGGTGGAGGAATTGGTTTGGAATACTTGGCTGAGGACTGAACTCTACAGCTGTGTTCAGTGCTGGGTATTATTTGGGGCCTGGTGAGAAAGAGGGAAACCCAGCCCCATGACAGGCGTGTATCCTCTGTGTGTTCATAAGGGAAATTGTGTTTGGTGCAGACAGCTGTATCTGGAAATACTTTGTGCATCTGTTTTTGTTCCAAGTGAACATCCCTTACCAGTGTCTGTGGTGAGGATTGGAATTCCTTGATTACTGGCCCAGAGCAGGGATGTCACATGGTCAGCAAAGGATAAATAAATATGCTAAGGATAAAGGATAAATAGAATAGGCATTTTATTTCCTAAACTGTAACTCTCTTTTTGGTGTCTAGTTAGAAAAGACAGTAATATAAATTAGTTATGCAGTATAAAGTTAGGAACTTTGCAAATGTATGTTATACTTCAAATTTAACCTAACCAGATTGTTGTGTAGATATTACTGCTGAATAAAGTATATTAGACTATGCACATATAACACTAAAGAACTTACCTTAGTCCCAAATTCACTGATTGCTTTTCAATCATCCCATGCTAAGACTGGGGTCTTAGTTTACAAATTGCATTTATCAATCTTTCCTGATTCACTGGTCCCACCCCCCCTCCCTTCCAGTGTCTGGTACTGGCGTATACAACCCTTTATAAGTTGTGGGCACAATATTTGAATTGCACTGCAGCTGCTCATCTCCTCAGTATGAGTGCCCCTAAAGTAAATTTATTTAACTATATGCAATTGTTTTTTATTTATTTATTTCAGTTTGATGACCGGGAAAGTCCACTGGGCCAAAAAGAGCCCATTTTTCAGTGGAGGCCTGGGGAGAAAAGCTCCATTAACAATGACAATAACAAAATATGCGTAACAGACAGGGTATGTAACATATGCTGAGAGAAACAATTTAATAAGTATGAAGAGATAGCATTATATTTAGAGTAGCTGTATTGACAGTGGACATAAACTCTATGGATCGTTGTAGATAAAATTATTAAACACAATTTAGCAAGTATTAACATTATATACAGAGTAGCTGTAGTGACAGTGGACATATATTCTATTAATCTTTGTAGAGTATATTTTTGGACACACAGTTACAATATTTCATAGGATAAAAATATAAATCTCAGATCTGATGAAAATGAGAGAAGATAATGCAGTCCAGCAGTAATAGGCAGATTAGAGGTGATGTATGTGGGTGTCAATGGGGAGAGGCAGAAGCTGCTGGGAAAAAAAAGATGAGTGAGGAGGGGCTCATGTATGGGAAGATCAGGGACAAATCCATTTAGATGATAGGTAGGAGTGTAGGAGAGATTTGAAGTTGGTGTAGTTTGGGGTGTTTCATAGGAAGGAGGGGAGTGAGTTCTATAACTTGGCTAGTGAGTGTGATAGGAGAAGTTAGCCAGGGAGCTGGGAGGGTTTATGGATTTGAAGGAGGTTTTGATTTTCAGATTGGAGTGAGGAGTTAGGAATATAGGGGCTTAAGGTGTTATAGAGAATGGATCAGTTGGATGGTTTGAAGATGAGCTTGTGGGATGTGGTGAGTTTAAGTAGGTTTAGGTAGGTAGTTCTAGCTATTGTAGAGAATGGAGGGAGAGACCGTGGTGGGAAGAATTTTTGGAGTTGGTGGCGAATTTGCTGATTTTGTTATAGCAGGATTCTAATTTGGATTGCAGGCCGAGTTGGAGTTTGATGAGCAGTGGGGCACCGTATATGAGACAGGGGCAAAGATAGGAGGAGGTTAAGGTCTTTCTAGTGGAGGGAGTGAGGTAGCAATTGTGTCTGTACAGGAGACCTAATGTTTGGTGGGTTTTATGATGGTTTATATGGATATTGAATTTAACAAGTTTCTTATATCATTGTGCTGTTACCATTCTTAGTTGTACTACCATTTGCATTGCATAAATTCAAAGCAATCATTGCTGCTGGCATACAAGACCATCTTGACTGTATCTAGGTTGAAAACTCCCTGAAGTATTTGTACCAGTTATTTGTTGTTCTTAATTTAATGCAATGCTTTGTAGGTGGGAGGTTTAATAGGCACAAGTGGTTGAACTAATAGCTTAATTTAATTTTACAGTACAACATTCTTTAGTAGCCAGTTATCAACTGTATTTTATCTGCAAATGTTTAAAGAAAATAATTGAAAAGGGCTGCTATGACTGGTTGCTAGTCATTTACTGCATTACAGGCTTAAATTAGTAAGTATAGAGCTGTATTTCTTCATCAGTTAACTACTGTATTATAAGTCTAAATGAGCAAGTGAAGAGTTGAATTTATTTGTTGTTTTATTATCTACAGCATGTTCTCATTTACTTGATCAAGTTAAATGCTTTCTTAACTTATGTCTAATTAGTTATTGTACCTAAAGTTAGAAGGATTACGTTAAGTGGAATATTTGTTACATGATAGCATTAAAGCTTATATGTTAATGGAAATATCCATTAGAGCAGCTTAAATAGTTAAGGTCAGATTACAATTAATTATTTGTAAGCTATATTGAGCTAGTGAGTGAGTTCAAGCATAAGGAAGTCTGTATAATGTTACAGTGTTTCATATAACTACTTAAACTGGTAGCTATTATATTAGGTACACCTGTAGTTATTACTCTGTATGTAATGATTTTTTACTGTGTCTCACTGCTTTTGCTTACTGTTTCATTTAACATTTAACTACATATGAGTCAACACTGGGTTCCTCTCCCCACACTGAGAGCATGGCCACTATTATAAACCTTATTTCCATGAAACAGACTACTTTGGGAACAGTCACACTGACAACAAACTGTAAAGAAGCTGATGTAGTTGTCACATATTTGAACATTGTACTCACTATTTAAACAAGTAAAACTTTTATTATCTGTCAATTTTACTGCTATATTTAATTAGCATTGAACAGGTGAGCACTCCACCAGAGGTGAAAGTTGCTAGCTACTGCCTTACCCCATATGAGTCCCTCCAATATAGAATACGCTTTTTATTTTCTAAACTCTAACTCTCTTTTTGGTGTCTAGTTAGAGAAGACAGTAATATAAATTAGGTTATCAGTATAAAGTTAGAGAATTTTGCAAATATAAGTTATTCTTCAAATTTAACCTAACCAGACTGCTGTGTAGACATTAATGCTGAATAAGGTATAATAGACTATGGACATTTAACGCCAAAGAACTTACTGTAGTCCCAAGCAAACCAATTAGTTTTTAGTCATCCCATGCCAGTACCAGTGTCTACCCACCCCATTCACCTTTGCTACGCTCGGGCTCATTTCGCTTCCCTACCCTACCTCCAATTCCCACCCACCCCCACTACAACTAAATTTATTTTCATCTATCCACTCCACTTCACATGACCAGTCAATCAATAGAAGGTATCTATTAAGTATACTTTGTCACACTATCCAATCACTAGATACCTTCCAATCCCAACCCACAATTATTAACTCACATCTAGAATTCCATTAATCCTCTTTCTCACTGGTCCGCTCTACCTAATACTAAGAGTTAGTTCACAAAAAAACTTTTTCTCTTTTAGTTTACCATCTAAAAGTCTTAAATTAAGAATGTCAGCAATATCATATACTTCATCATATTGCATAAATTAATAATTTCTAACAACATAAAAATTATACCCCTATATCCAACAATACTTATAATTTATTTTCCTAGCTGCTCATTTAACTGCTTATTCACATCTAACCATATCTCCACCTAGCCAGGAAACTACACCCCCTTTCCACACCAAAAAACACCAGTGAACTTTAACATATCCCCAGCCATTTTCAACATGACCTTCATTGATCAGTTCACCTGTAATATACCTCCACATGATGTTGCACTGTACATCTCTCTTACATTTCATAAAACAATGATTACATTTCTTAACACTATAGTAAACACAGCATCCAAGTTAATAATAAGTGGTGATATCCACCCAAACCCAGGCTACAAAACACCCTGCAGTTACTTAACAATACACCCTCTAAGCCTCAAAGTATATTAAGTCTACTTCAAAAAAGATTAGATCTTTTACCTATAAACATAAATCTTAAGAGTCTAATTAGTAAGGTGCTGGAGCTCCATGCCACCCTTTCTCTCTTCACATCAGTTATACCTCTTTTAACAGAGATCTGGCTGAAGCCACACATAGATGACAATGAGATTATCCCCCTGGTTATAATATTCTTAGGTTAGACAGAAAAGGAAAAAGAGTCTGGGGGTAGTCATAACATTTAAAAACAACCTTACTTTGCAAACCCTAAGCCAAAACATTCCAATTTTTAATAATGCTGAGGTTTTATTCCCCAAATTAACAATAAACCCCAATAAACATTTAATCATAATAGGGACTTATATTCTATCTGACAATAACATTGCTACCATAGAACATATTCTCTATTGGATCTTTGAAAATATTTCTCAAGAAACAATTATAATGGGAGATTTTGACACAGATTGGACTACTTGTAACTCACAAAACCCCATCACCCATATTAACCTCCATGCCTTTACACAAATGACCCAAAACCCCACCACAATAGTTAGAAAATCAAATAGACAATCTATCCTTGACTGGACCCTTAGCAACAAACCCTCACACTATCAATACTCTGGTTGTCTTCCTAACAGCCTCAATAATCACTTACCAACCTGTAATAGTTCTGACCTTTCTGTATTTTAATTTTGGGGGATGATATAAGCTGGTAAGGGCTAATTTCATATTTTGATGAGACCTTTTCCAATCTGCAATGCATCCTTCCATGCTCTGGAGCATGCCTTCTTCCTTTAGTGGCACTGATTATTGCACTAAATTGACTACTTCTCTTTAGGAAAAGAGAAGTAGTCAATTTAGTGGCTGATTATTGCACTAAATTGACTACTTCTCTTTTCCTAAACCCCTCATAACTGATCTTCGCTAAGACATTGTAGCCTTTACATGCCAATTTGTTATGCTCTTCTTCTTCATTTAGATGTGCTTCCTGCTATATCACCACCCCCATCTTTTCCTTTCTTAGGGTATGTATTATCCAGTCTCTTTTTGCTGGGTTGGTTACTTCATGTACTTTCCAGGTACCTATCCTTAGGTCACCCATTTGATCTAGTCTTAATTCAAATTCTCCATGGTAGTTTCTTTATGGAATATTTACCTAGTTCTCATTATTCTCAATTCTTACGCTATTGCTGCCACACTTTCCTCTTTCTACTACCATCCTTAGTACATCCCACCAACTGCGAACTAGTTACTGTGAAATAAGCCACTGGTGTCCCTTTTCACTCTCAAGGTTCTAATCCCCTAGCTCCAGTTTTCTCATTGCAATACCTGCAATGCCTATTCCTCACAAATTAAAATAAAAAGAAATGTTTGTATGTACAGAACAACAAATACTATTAAATACAAAAAAATTTTCAAAAAATTTTTTAGTTATCCATGCCCTCTATTCCCCACCTTCACCAATTTAAATGATTCCCCATTGCTTAATCAGATCCCCCTTTACACTAATCAAAATCATTATTTCCACTGAGTTTAAATAACATTAATAGTACAAATGATGGTATATAATAGCCAATTTGTCAGTCTTTGTACAAAAA
The DNA here is from genome assembly GCF_019279795.1 of Protopterus annectens. NCBI lineage: Eukaryota > Metazoa > Chordata > Ceratodontiformes > Protopteridae > Protopterus > Protopterus annectens. The sequence goes on along the minus strand of NC_056739.1, from coordinate 1,173,581,283 downwards.
CAAATTCAAAATGTTACGCATAGTCCTGGAAGCCAGTAGTCCTTCTTCCTGTCTGCCGCATTCTCTTCTTTTAGTTGATTTACTTGTTTTATTATTGCCACAGATATGTGGCAAACAAAACAGTAAAAAGTAATGTGACACACACACACACACACACCTATTGAGCAAAACTCTGACCTCTGTTCATATTGCAGTTCTATGCCCCCTTTCAGCTATAGCAGTTTGCAGTATGTCTAGCCTTTGCCCTAGAACTTTGTACTTTTTAAATGGGGTGGGAGATGAGATCTGGCTCCCTCTTCCCTGGTTCATGGGACACCAAAATCCTTGCATTTTGTTCCCCCTCCCCTGCCTTTCTTGAGATCTTCATCAATTGTAAGGCTTCCTCGGGGGAAGAATAGGAGCACGGTCTTTGGGAGAAGAATATCTTCACTATTGCAGGATACAACAGTCTGCACTTAATACTCTGTAATTTACATTGCTTTTTTTTTTTTGAACAGGGAAGAATGCTGCCCTTTTTTACACTGAAAAGTCCTGGTCAGTGTAGGCCCTGCTTTCAGTATGGATGAGCTTAACACCAGGGTTCCACAAAAGTGACAGGATTGTTCCCCTCAGTTCATATGTAGTCAATCTGCCTATAATTGGTATGGAGAGAGTTGTTTTGTAGGTTGTCTCAGTGTCAATATCTGCCTCAGGCAGTTGTGTCCACCTATGCTTACTCTGTAGTCTCTCTTTCCCTGATCCATCCTCTCATTTTCTGAGTTACAGTCAATCTAAAGGATGCCTATCACTATACACCCATCCACAAAACAATTCAGATGCTTTTTAAGATTTTCTGTTTCTGTTTTTGTTTCTTGTGTATATTTTCAGTTTTTTTTCTTTACCCTTTAGTTCGACCACATAACAAAGGGTATTCACAAAGTGTCTATTACCAGTGATTGCTTTTTGCTGTTTACAAGGCATCCAGTCTTTTCCTATTTGGAAATCTTCATTATTTTTGCAGACTGTTAACATTTGTCAGAATCTTTCCTCTTCATTAGGAATATATTTCGTAATCTAGGCTTTCAGCTCAGTCTGGAAAAATCTTCTCTCATTCTTCCCCACAAAACATTTTTTTCTAGGAGGCCTGCTGCACACTGCTCTTATGATAGCATTACTTCTACAAGAAAAGGTGATCTTTAGCAAAGAGCAATTCCTTCATGTTTTACAACCTCTTAAAACAGCAAGGGAATTCCTCAGGATTCTATGAATCAAAGCTTCTACATTCTTATGGATCCTTTAACCAGACTGCACATGGGAAAAATTCAGTGTTTTTCAAATCGGTTTGGACACAACAGTAGCAGTCACCATCTTTCCAAATACTTGTTCTCAACTTTTTTCAGGAAGGAGCATCACTGGTGGATAAACCAAATGATCCTGCATCCAGGTCTTCTAATGTCCACTTCAACCCCTACTTAGTCTGTGACTATGGATGCTTTCAATTTAGCCAGCGGTGCTAAACCAAATGATTCTGCATCCAGGTCTTCTAATGTCCGCTTCAACCCCTACTTAGTCTGTGACTATGGATGCTTTCAATTTAGCCAGCGGTGCCTATATCAAAAGGATTGAAGGTACAAGGTCTGTTGGAGCATCAGTTCAAAAGGAAGCACATAAACATCAAAGAGATAATAGCATTAGTGAATTCTCTGAAAGCCTTAAATCATCTGTGGAATCCAGGACTTGAATTCATAATCACTGACAACACTACCTTCATGTGGTACATAAATAAGCAAGGGTGAACCAGGTCACATCTTCTATGCAGTCTAGAAATGATAGCCTGGAAAGTGGCAAATCAGTACACTCTGTCCGTTCGTGCTACTTATATTCCATCAGAGCACAATATTGTGGTAGATACTCTCAGCAGGACCAGGATAGAACCCCATGAATAGATGTTACACATAGAGGTCTTCCAGGAGAAAATCCACTTGTGGAGAGTTCACCAAGTAGATCTCTGCCTCTAGTCAAAACAGATAAACAAATTCTTCTCCATGACTCTTGCAAAAAGGCCTTGAGGATAGATGCATTCCCTTTCTTATCCATGGGAATGTTCCTTTATGCCGCCTTTCTATTTCTTCTGATAACCACAGTTCTTTTAAAATACAAAAGGACTCTCCAACAATAATATTGTTTATTCCCTTTTGACACAGACAACAGTGGTTCCCATGTCTCTTAAAATGGCCAAGGGCAATTATGACAAACTTCCCTACATGATGGATTTACTCACACAGGACAAAGGGACTTCTAATTCACCCAAACCTACAGATTCTGCATCTGAAAGTCTTAATGATATAATTCTAATCCCTCTCAAGCACCTATTTTCAGAGGACGTCCAGCAGGTATAAAAAAGGCTAAAAAAGTGCTACTAGAAGATCTTATTTGGCCAAATTAACAGATTTTGTAGTTGATGTCATTAAAAATACACGTTTAAGGCAAACATTACATTGGTTCTTTATTACCTGTGAGAAATGATGAAATCTGGCCTTTCCTACTCATCTGCTAAGAGCCCTCTTTTGGACATTTCTGCCTGTCTGCCTTTGTTTCCCCCTTTTTTCCTTATTTCAGGTAAAACAATCAGTGAGAGGGTTTTTTTATATATTCTTCTATCTAGAAAACAGATAACCACTTGAAATCTTAACTGTGTGCTGGAAAAGCTTACACTGTTTTGTTTTGAACCACCATGTCAAGCCAAATTGAAGTTCCAGACATGGAAAATGGTGCTACTCACTGCTGTGACTTCAGCTAGGAGAGTGAGTTTCAAGCTCTTATGGTAATTAACTTTATCTTCCATTTTAAAGAGATAGGGTATCTATAAAAATCAACTCTTCCTTCATGCCAAAGGTGGCATCTGAATTCATCTTAAATAATTTTTATCTCCCTGTGTTCTTTCCAGAACCAAAAAAAAAAAAAAAATAGGGAGCAAGAATCCTGGCAACTCAGATACAATATTGACAGACCTACAGAATTTAGAACTTCAGACCAGCTTTCCATTTCCTAATTAAAGTAAGAAAAGGGGACAGGTGTCAAAACAAACTATAAGCAAGTAGTTAGCCCATGCAATTCAGTTTTGTTATTCTTGCCATGGAAGGACTCTTTCTTCCAATGTCAAGACCTACTCAACCAGAGCCTTGGCTACCTCTTTTCATTTTTGGAAAGGGGTGGACTCTAGAAGTATTACAGAGACAGGAACTTGGTCCTCTGTACACATATTTACTAAACATTACAATACTGACTTTTTTCTCCAGATAACAACCAGGATTTACGATGACTATCCTCCAAATGCTCCTGGACTCTGTCCCTTATTCCTTCTCCCTGGCTATATAAGCTTAGGTAATCACCCATATAGCTTAGACTACTATAACAATGATCTAATGATGAACATAGTACAGTCATGTAAGTAAACTTACTAGAACAGTAGATGTTGGAATATATCACTGCTGTAGTACTAACACCCTCCCTCCTTCTCCCTGCATCAGTTCTTCCTATTCTATCTGCCATGGTGGGATTCCCCTCATCCACATCCTTGTTTTCCCTTGTTTTTTATGGCTCATAATTTATTATTTTTTGGGTTCTACCTTCCCTTCCCATGTGAAGCAAAAAAGCTCTTAATTTTGGCATCCGCATGTCTGCTTTTAAACTGACATGCTCTCATGGCTCCTGTGACATATGTTCAAAAGGAAGACTCCCTAAAGCTTTGGATACTAGCCAGACATCCGGTCCTTGGCAGGATACATCCCATATAGCTTATGCTACTGCAACATTAACTCGAACATCTACTGTTATGATAAGGTTACTTAGACAACTCTACTTTTCTGAAGTATAGTACTTTTTGAAAATGTAGATGATAGCTTTCAAATAGCTGCTTAAATGTGGGTGTAGCCAGCAGAAAAGTAGATTGGGAGGGTACTGGTAGCCATCTGCTATTTTGTACTGTGGTGTAGTGGTGATCATTTGAATTAACCAGCTGAATAAATTTCAGAATTTTCTTCTCAGTTGCTGTCAGAGGTGTTTCGAGCAGAGAGAAATGATATGATAGAGAGCATATTCCAGTCTAGGGATTACATTACTTGCAATTGTGCTCCTGGCTTCTGGAACAAATATATAGAATATTTTATTGGAGACTTTAGTTGGACCAGAACTGTGCCCAGTTTTGTTTCTGCATATGCATGAAAGTTTAGGGACTGATCAGCATCGCCCCTAAGTATTTCTGAGTAGTTGTAGATGGCAAGGGGAATTATAGCAGGATCTATTATAACAGTAGGCTGAGTACATCTAAGTTTGTCTGTGATTCCTAATAGCATAGTGGTACCTTTCAAAGTACTGACAGAAAGATTATTCGTAGCTAGCCAATTGCTAATTAGCTTGAATTGCTCCTGCATTTGCCTGGAAATAGTGTCAGTGCTGGTTGCAGCTGCTGTAATGGCAATATCATCTACATAAAGTATACAGTTCATATTAGACAAATCCCAGTGGGAATCATTTATGTTAAGGGCAAAGAGAAGGAGTTCAAGTACAGACCGCAGAGGGACACCTTTGCTAATAGTTGATAATAGTTCAGTCATACCAATGTTTCTTTTATGTTTAATGAAAAACAATCTGTTGGCAAGATAGTTTCTGAACCAGTTTGTGACTTTGTTAGAGATCGCCCATAAGTTTATTTTATGCAAGATAAGAAAGAGTGTGGTCCATCATTTCAAATGCACCTATTAGTTCAAAGAATGGGCATTGCTTAGATGTCCTGAGTCCATCTATTTGAAGATTTGTTTGATGAGAGAGTAAATTGCAGTGATAGCACAGTAGCTAGGGTGAAAACCTTGGGAATATTGTATTTTTGATATAGTCCAACATCTCTTCATAGAGAAGTTTCACAAAAATTTTAGTGAGTGAACAAAGGTTGGCAATGGGCCTGTAGTTAGCTGCTGAGGCATAGTAAGATTTGGGCAGAGGAATAATTTGAGCATGTTTAATCTGTATGGTAGGATGTTGGTCATTAGTGATAAATTACAAAAGCATGCTACAGGTTGCAGAGGTACTGACTGGCAATTTGAAAATTAAGAGGATTAATTGTATGAATTTCATGCAGATAGTCCTGAGTGAGTTTATCAATGATGCCAGAGTGCAGAATAGTGTCAAAGGCCTTAGCTAAGTTTAAGTAGGCCATATGTGCAGATTTACCTTTGTCCAGGGCACAATCTCCCTTTAACAAAGCCAAACTTGGTTGGATCAAGTGTTTGGAGGTCTCCTATATCTTTGTTGATAAGGTTCATGATGATTCTCTCCATGGCCTTGCAGATAAGGCTGGTCAAGCTTATGGGCCTATAGTTCCCAGGGTCGGTGGATGCACCCCCTTTATGTAAAGGGATGATGATAGCTGTTTTCCATTCCGCAGGGACATAACCAGTGTATAGGCTATGGTTGAAAAGAGTGCCCAGTGGTGCATCTAATTCCTGTAGTAATCCATTAGGAACACAGACAGGGGTGTTATCAGGTCCCATAGAGGCTGTGTTTTTGGCTTTGGAAAGGGTGTTTAAGACCTGTTCCTTAGAGATTACAGGTGAAGCACAGGGGGTAAGGATGCTTTGGAGTATATATGGTGGGTCAAGGGAGAGAAGTTCTCACTGAACCTATCCACTAGCAGGTTGGCTATTTCTACGGGTTCAGTATATGTGGTGCCATTAGCAAGTTCTGCTCAAATCTGGGTTTTTCCTTTAAGGTTACTAATGTAGCTAAATAATGCCTTCTGGTTACCCTTTGCCAGGGAGTGTAATTTGGATTCATAATTATCCTTAGATTGCTTTACAGGGTGTATTATCTCCTTATTTAAGCAGAGGAGGGAGTGCTTCTAATTGTGAGACCATTCTTTCCTGATTTTAGACAGCCATTTCTTTCTCCTATTGTGTAACCTGATCTGATGTTGTCCATTTCATTTTTTCCTCATTTCTGGGTCTAGGATTCAACATTGGATCTGACTTGGCCGCTTTTACAAGACTATGATCTGAGCCTCAAGCTCCTCCCTTTCCAAATAATCCCTCACACCTGTTAAACCCTCAGATCTCGTTTGCCGCCGTTCTGCACAGCTGTGGTCCATACCTTCAAGCATTTTCTCATTGAGAAAGATAAGTGAATTCAAAAATGTTTCTAAAATTTTCCTAAAACTTCTTGTGGTACTACTTGTTGTGAACAGTTCTATACCGTCTAGTCTTTCTACATACCTCCCCTCCTATAATTTTTATTGGTAGTGTTAGAGACTTTCTTCTTCTTCCCCTTCCCTCCTTTTTTTGTCAGTGCTTCAGCACTCCCTTCTTAATAAAAAAAAAACTCTTTATATTTTTCCTCTTTTTCTACTGTATAAGGTTTTTGCAAGTGTGCATGTGTGTGTGTGTGTGTGTGTGTGTGTGTGTGTGTGTGTGTGTGTGTGTGTGTGTGTGTGTGTGTGTGTGTGTGAGAGTGCTGTGTGTATGCGGTTGTTTGGCTTACCTGTCATCATGGCTGATAAGCCTACAGGGATCAAAAGATGCACTTCTTGTGGGCACAAAATTCCTAATTCCGATGCCTACAAGAAATATGTCTACTGCCTGGGGTCTGAACATCTGCAGGCTGACTGCTCCATCTGCGCAGCCTTCAACCAGCTCACCCTTTTGGACCATCAGAATAAGCTATTTTAAAGGGATCTTGCCTGCTTTTGGAGCTCAAACTCCTGTTAAACTATCAAACTCCAAGGATCTTAAACTGAGAGCCTCCTCAGCATCCTTGTGGCCTTCTTCCTCTTCACTTGTGGGGAAAAGACCTAGACTGCCAGATCCAAGTTCCCCAGATCCAAGCAGGTCTAAAATGCCTTCGGATCCAACAGTCCTCTTGGCTCCAAAGCCTGCTCGTGATAACTCCACGGATCCTTTGTTCACAATAGATCTGACTGTGGTCATTGTTAAATCTCTGGCCCCAAGAACGTCCACCTCAGATCTGACAGAGTCTGGTTTCAGTGCCTATGCATGCTTCCCCTACCTCCAAAATCACTTCATCTATAAGATCCATGCACTCCTTGGCTTCCTCTAGGTTGTCTTGGAGCCTTCTTAGATCTGATATGGACAAGATGATGTGCAGCGTTCTCAAGGAGCAGATAGAGTTGGGACTTTTGCCATCTCCATCCCACCCAGGATCTCTGAGATCTCCATCTCCTTCGCTTCACACTCCTCTTCTGATCCTAACTGTTGCATCTGAATCCCAGGGTCTGGTTTCTCTGAGGGAGATACCAGTGGATCTGAGGATGAGGATTTCTTCGACTCCGTCAGGGTCCCAAACCAGTTCAGCTCTGTTGTCGCTGGAGCAGAGCAGCTCTCAGATCTGAGATGTTGGGACTGACTCCAGGGGGCCAGGTGTCAGATCTAACCTTGTTGGATCCATCCCTGCCCCTAGGAGCTTTGGACTTTGACAGCTCGGGTCTGATTCTATCTGGAGGCTTCGGCACTGGGGTAGACTCTACTCCTTCCCCCCATCAGCTCCAGGAGAGAGGGAGAGGGTTTCCTCGACTCTGTCAGCCTATTTCGAGTAGTAGACAGGATTTTCTCTAGACCTAGAACTGCATTCCCTCCTTCCCCCAGATCCTACCCAGTCTACATCTCTTCTTAGCCCTGAGCCCATCCATCCTGTTCTAGGTCTCCCCCCCATCAGTCTACCACTACGCCCCGGGGGGCCCCTGGTATCTTCTGATTCTTTCCCTGAGCTGCCTGGTGGGGAAGTACATCACAATAGAAAGTGTAAGAGGAGACACTTAGACTCCCCTATGGAGTCCTTAACAGTGGACAGTGGCTTCGGTGAGGTAGAGGGATCCCTACAATCTCCACCAGGTGACGTCTCTTTTGGAGACATTTTGGAAATATTGAGACAGAGACATAGATGATCCTCCCAACCTTTCTCTTCTGAGGGACAGTGTTTCTGGAGGCATTCAGGTGCACCCATCTATGTCCTGGGTGCCCACCTTGGTGGACAGACTTGTTGATCTAGTTTCCTGCTGGGTGTGGAAGGAACCTGACACCATGGAGCTTATTCCAAAATGTCCAGACAGATATCTCAGCCAACCTAGTGACAGATTTCATTGCCATAAGGGTGTGCCTGTTGATGTTATTGTGGTGTCAGCAGCCACAAGGAAGGAGTTGGCCACGCAGAGCTACACAGTCCATCCCACAAACAGGGAATCCTAGGCTTTGGACAGGCATGAATAGTGTATCTATGCCTCAGCCACTTTTTGACTGAAAGCATTGAACTACCAAACCTATTTTCCTCACCTTCAAAGAGATTTGGTCAAGTAGCTAACAAACTTTCTTACAGAGACCTTGTTGGAGAAGGACCTCAAGAAGTTGTCTCCCCGGTTAGCTACTCTCTCGCTTCCCTAGCTAATTCCTTGATGAGGTTAATCTCTCACACTGTAGAGGGCACCTCTTGAGTGGCCAGATCAGGCATAGCCTTGAGGAGACATGCCTGGTTGAGGCTGTGTGGGTTTGCAGAACCTTTTAAGGCATCTTTCACTATTGCCCCCTTTGATGGCTACTCCCTTTTTGGACCATCTGTCAAAGACACTCTCACCAGCAGCGAGAAGGAGGGGAATATCTTGTCTGTGGTAAGGATCAAAATTTCTACCCCTCAAAGGACTTTCTCAAGGAACCAATAAGGGGCTAAGAAATTTTGGTTCAGAAAATCTCAAGGTTCTTTCCAGGATCCTCAAGAGGATTCCTCTTCCATAGGCAGAGGAAGAGGATTTAATGGTAGGCAGCACCCCAGAAGCAGAGAGGTTCCACAAAATCAGGGCTTCAGAGAACCCTTTTCTGACATCCCTTTCAGTGCTCCTGAAGCATTTCTCATTGTCCTACTCTGGAGGCAGTTGGAGGCTGTCTGTCTTTGCACTCATATGCCTGGACAAATCTTAAAAATGACCACTGGGTGCTAAGCATAACATCCAGATGTTACCACATTCCCTTTTCCCTTCCACCTCCAAATCCCAAGAAGAATCTCCCTGATGTACCACCCAATCAGAGGGGTTCACCTTTTGGAAAGTGCATAAACTTCTAGAAAAAAAGAGCCATCCAAAAGGTCCTGACCAAACAACAAGGGTCTGGAACTTATTTGCACTTCGTTTGGTGCCAAAAAAGACAGGGGACCTATGACTGATATTGGATCTAGCAAGCTAGATTTGTATGTCAAAAAGTCAAAGTTTCAGATGGTCATGGTCCAGTCCATCTTGTAGCTTCTGCACAAGGGTGAATGGATGTGCTCTATCGATCTTCAGGACACGTACTATCATATCAAAATAAACAGTCCAGGAGACATCTGCACTTCTGGCTGGGAGCCAATCATTATCAATTCAGAGCCCTGCCCGTTGGACTCACCACAATCCCACGGGTGTTCACCAAGTGTATGGCACTAGTAGCAGCTCACCTGAGACTGCAAGGATTCCAACTATTTCCATATTTGGACAATTGGCTCCATACAGCACCAACAAAGCATCAACTCCTACTACAGGTCACAGAGTATCTTCTGTAAAGCTTCCACCAATTGAGGATCACAATTCTTCTTCTTTTGGCTTTTCCCAGTTAGGGATCACCACAGCAGATCACCTGTCTGCTCATGATTGGCAGTGGAGTTTTACGGTGTGGAGTTGCCAGCTCGGCACCCAACTTTCCACAGAAGGCACACACATGCATGCACACATGCTTAGGGCCAATTTAGAGTGTCCAATCCACCTACAGCATGTCTTTGGGATGTGGGAGGAAACCAGAGCACCCGGAGGAAACCCACGCGACCACAGGGAGCACATGCAGACTCCACACAGAAGGCACCCCAGCTGAGGATTGAACCGGAGAACCTCTTGCTGTGAGGCGGCAACACTAACCACTGCACTACTGTGGCCGCCCTCAATTGAGGATCCCAATAAACAATAAACCAAGCTCCATACAGCACCAACAAAGCATCAACTCCTACTACAGGTCACAGAGTATCTTCTGTAAAGCTTCCACCAATTGAGGATCACAATTCTTCTTCTTTTGGCTTTTCCCAGTTAGGGATCAAAACAGCAGATCACCTGTCTGCTCATGATTGGCAGTGGAGTTTTACGGTGTGGAGTTGCCAGCCCGGCACCCAACTTTCCACAGAAGGCACACACATGCATGCACACATGCTTAGGGCCAATTTAGAGTGTCCAATCCACCTACAGCATGTCTTTGGGATGTGGGAGGAAACCAGAGCACCCGGAGGAAACCCACGCGACCACAGGGAGCACATGCAGACTCCACACAGAAGGCACCCCAGCTGAGGATTGAACCGGAGAACCTCTTGCTGTGAGGCGGAAACACTAACCACTGCACTACTGTGGCCGCCCTCAATTGAGGATCCCAATAAACCTGGTAAAGTCAAACTTAACTCCTGTGCAAGACCTGGAGTTCATAGGAATATGACTGAACACAATATTATAAATAGCGATGTTGCCTCATCAGCGGGTTATATCTCTGAGGCAACAAGTACAGACACTTCTGGACATGTCAGCTCCTCCTGCATGACTAATTCTGTGAGCGTTAGTTTTAATGTCAACAGCAGTACCTCTGGTACCCTTAGCGAGGCTCTTCATGCGAGTGCTGCAATGGACCCTTGAAGTTCAGTGATTCATCTTGTCTCACCCCTTGTCAGTTCCTGTCAAACTAACCTCAAAATGTCATCTCCACTGGGGATGCTATCAAATGATATTTTTCTAGACAGACCCTTTTTGCTTCCCCCCTCCTACAGCCACAGTAACCATGGATGCTTCCATGTTGTGGTGGGAGGGGCTTTATCAGGGAATAATGGTCCAAGGTACATGGTCCCCAGTAGAGACTAAATTGCACATAATTATCCTAGAGATGAGAGCAGTTGTCTTTACATTGCAAACCTTCCATGACTGCCTCCCTCTGGGGATGGTAGCAATTCATACAGACATGTCAGTTGTCTGGTACATCAGCAAACAGGGGTGAACCCATTCATACCCTTTGTGCAGAGAGGCCATGAGAGTGTGGGAATGGGTGATCTCTTCAAACCGCTTTCTCCTTACAGTGCACATTTTCGGAGAGACCAACATGCCTGCATGATTGGTCCCTTAATCAAGCAGTAGCAAATCAGATTTTCAGCCGATGGAGCCAGCTTTGCTGTGATCTTTTTGGTTCTCCCCTAAACAACAAGTGCAACAGGTATTTTATGCTGATCGCCCCCAGTCAGGAAGTCCCTGAGGAATGCTCTAATCCATGACTGGACTTTGGGTCTCCTTTATGCTTACCCGCCAATACCCCTGATCCCAAGAGTTCTACAGAAAGTCAGCAGATGGAAGACCTCACTAATTTTCATTGTCCCTTCTGGCCTCATCAGGTTTGGTTCCCTTTTCTATGGTCTTACATGAAATATCCTCCTTGGGATATTGGATCCATGCTAGGATCTGATCTCTTACCCATCAGAACATCAGCCCCCAATCTCCAATCCCTTCGGTTAACCACATGGTTTCTCCACTTCCCAAGATTCTCACAAAGTCCAGGCTAGCCTTACCAGACAACGGATTATTTTTGCCTCTCAAACAACATCCACAGAAAGGGTCTACAGTAGCAAGTGGAAAAGATTCTTGATTTGGGCTTCCAAACAAGATGTTGATCTCTTTTCAGCTTCCATTTCAGACATACTCCTTCTTCTAACTTCCCTTTTCTAGCGTGGAACTAGTTTCTCTACTAGAAAGTTGCAACTGGCAGCTATTTTAAATTTTCACATTGGAAGAGATTCTACCTTTTAGTCCAAATTATGCAAAGCTTTTATGAAAGGAGCCCTTTTACTTAGGCCACCAGTCAAAGATCCTTTTCCCCCATGGGACCTGACTATTGTCCTCCAAAGTTTCAATCAGAAACCTTTTGAACCAGTCGATTCTTGCAATATAAAATTCTTGTCTTGGAAAACAGCCTTTCTTTTAGCGATAACCTATGCAAAAAGGGTATCTGAATTGAAGGCCTTGTCCTCCAAGTCTCCATACATTATTTTTCATAAAGATAGGGTATCTTTAAGAACTAATCCTTCCTTCATGCCTAAAGTCACTACAGAGATGAATGTCAACCAGACTATCCAATTTCCAGTTTTCTTCCCAAACCATTCCAACAATACATGTTGCATCTCCTTGATGTTCATAGGCAACTGCATTTCTATTTGCATAGGAGAAAGAAACATTGAAAGTCAGAGCAATTGTTCATAGTTTTTTCAGCCAATCACTTGGGCCATGCAATGCTGAAGATAACTCTCTCTAAGTGGATTATGAATTGCATTTCTACCATTTATTCTTCAAATGGTATGCAGCTACCACGTCCTCTGAAAGCACATTCGAGGTCTATGGTCACTTAATCTGCCTTTTCTGCCAGAACAAATATTGAGGAAATCTGTGCTGCAGTAACATAGTCCAGGCATCATACCTTTTTGTCTCACTATAAGTTAGACACTGTTTCCAGAAGTAGAGCAGCCTTTGACTCCACAGTGCTCCGACATATCCTTCCATAAGGGCCACCAGGAAACTACATAGCTGGGGACTCTGATCCAGAAGTCAAGAAGATTGAAATGGACAACATCAGATTAGAAGTTATGTACTTACCTTAACTTGGCATCTGTGTTGTCCAATTTCATTCTTCCTCACATCCCTCCCATCTGTCCCCCATTCTAATAGCTTAGAGATGATTGGGAGAATTCAGGAACCCATAGATTCTTAGTTTGAGCACCAGAATATGGCTACCTTTTTTTAAAGTAACTTTACAGAATAGGTATTTACCCTTTTGGTAAATTAATCACAAAGCAGCAAACTCGATCTGAGGGTTTGACAGGTGTGAGGCATTATAGGAGAAGGAAGAGCCTGAGACTTGGATCAATGGCAGAGGGAGGAGGCTGAGGCTCGGATCATAGTCTTGTAAAAGCAGCCGAGTCAGATCCGATGTCGGATCCTAGACAGAGAAGTGAAGAAGAATGAAACTGGACAGCACAAGTGCCAGGTTATGGTAAGTACATAACTTATATTTATGCTGGATGTCCACCAGGCAGGTTTGTTCTTTTTTGAAGATCTTACTTTGATCCTGTCTTATATGGCTGAGTCAATGCAACTGCATAGATGTTTATACAAAGGATTAGTGTATATCTCAGTATAGGTGTCCTTGCCATCAGTGGTGAGAGGAGCTATAAAACTATTAATGCCATCTTGTAATAGGTTGTAATTGGCTTTGGAGAAGTTTTTTAGTCTAGTTTCTGCTGCAGGTGCATCACATGTTATTGTTACTTCTAATCAGACCTACTTATAATCAGATCTCACCAGGGAGGGCCGCTCACTTGGGGCAGTGCAACAGTCGGGGGTGTCAACCAACTGTTCTAGGGCATTGGAGTTGACAAAGTTCAAGAGCCTTTGACCAAGTGTGTCAGTACAGGTATAGTTTGCGCAGTCTATGGATGGGTAATTAAAGTCTCCCATAACCAGGGTGTTTGGTTGTATCTTGAGGACTCAAGTAAATTTAGGTAGGTAATGTGCGTATCCTGGTTCATAGAGGGGGTCTTATAGCTGACAATAACTTGGAGACGGGTCTTGCCAATGGTCAATTGTACCTGAACTAGTTCAAGTGAATCATTCTGTTTAACCAAGCTGGAGGTGTGTTTATCTTTGATGAATATTGACTCCCTCCACCTCCTTTAGTTCTCCCACTCTTATTTAGTGGTCTAAATGTGTGGAAGGCATTGTAACCTGGTATGGCAGTGGTGCTTTCCGTGGCATTAAACCAAGTCTCTGTTACTGCACAGATGTCAGCATCTTCTAAGGTGAGGACTGTTTCCAGGCACAGATGTCAGCATCTTCTAAGGTAAGGACTGCTCCCAGAGAGTGCAGTTTCAGATTTAGACTCCTAGCATTTAGCAGCATAACCTGAGGATGTTTTTTGAGGATATTTTTTCATCGGGTGTTTTGTTCTTTTGACCTTACTAAAAAGGCACTATGGGGGAGGCAAGAGCCTTAGCCAGTAAGTGAAATCCCAGGGGTGACAGGTGAAGTCAATCTCTGGCAAAACACTGAGGTCTATCAACCATATCATCCCAGGCTGACAGGTATTGGATCCCCTTAGAATGACAGGAACTAAGCCAAGTGTTGAAGTCAATCTTTTTCTTTCTGTATTGTGGAATCATCCTAGTTGAAGGTAGTATGCCGCTTTAGGCTAGGGACATACCTTCCTGGGTCACATAATCATAGAGTTCAGTCATGTCTGTCTTCATATGGTCCAGTGAGGTTCTTCTCAAGTCATTCACACCACCATGGACTATGACAGGGTCATAACAGTACTTGTTGTTGAAAGACTTGAGTGTGTGTGTGATGTTGTGGATCCTAGCACCTGATATGCAGCTGTGACCTTTTCCTTATCCAGCCTGGTGAGAGGGACATCTGTGTGTTTCACAATGGAGTCAGCTATGACTAGGATGTTACATTTAGTCTTATGCCTTACGGGCTTGTTCGGTGAGACACAGGTGTGGGGATTCTTATGTGTACAATGGTCTACTGAGGATGTATTATGTGAAGTGCATTTGTGTTTAGGTGGTCTCTGATCTTTAGGTAGGTTACTGATGAGGATCTCTGCATATGTAGGTTTAGGTCTTCGTGGTGTGGTTGGTGGAGGAGATGAGGTGTGTAAGCTGACAACCTACTTTGTGTCCAGTGTACTGACTGGTGAGTGAGAGAGCCTGGATTCTAGGTTCTTAATATAGCTGCATCTCTCACATATTGAATTTATGTGAATTAGGAGAAGCTGGTTGTTCATGTACATGAGACAATTGCTACACTGTCTCGGGATACCCAAGTCGACCAGGCTGGCTGGAGAAATGGTGGGAAATTGTCCATCCATAGTGCAGGTTACAATTGTGTGGTCAGTAAGAGGGATAGGGCTGTATGTAGGTTTAATATAGCCTCAGATATGTATACTGTTGTGATTGATTGTCTGCTGCAATATAAGAAGGTGTAGAATAGCTTTGTGATGCATTATGCTGTGATTAATAATGTGTGCTGGAATATTAACTTGCACCTATGGATGTGGGATAATTACAAAGGGTGGTCTGGAAGCGTATTGGTAGAAGAATGATTGCTGGAGTGAAATCTGTGATAGCATGATGAGAGCGGCTACTTAAGTACAAAAAAAATGACATGGGGGTGGGTGGAAATGGGGAGAAGTGGAGTAATAAAGCACTGCTTCACAAAGTAAGGCTATGTAAAACAGGTTTCAACCCCCCCCCCCCACACACACACACACACACAGCTCCCGTTGCAAAAAACAGTCAGTTTATGCTTTGTCTTCTTGAGTGCTTGGCTACCTCCATTTATTAGTAGGTATCATTTACAAAATGGCATCAACAGAGTGCTTAAGTGAGTCGGAACAGGATGGCTGCTGCTGGCAAAGCAGGTTTTACAGCTAGCCAGCAGTGCTAAGCTTAGGTATGTGAAGCTTCTTGTGATACTAGCACAAAGAGGTGCTTATCTGTAACCTTTGTCAACTGCTAACGTACATCAATAACTTACAAAGATACATAGAAGTTATACATACATGCATAACATACACATATACACAAGTATTCCTTCATACTGCTTAGCCTAATTTATACATTTTCATCTCATTAGTTTGCTTACATGATTATTTGCTGGCTGCATATGTGTGGAAACCAATACTGCTAATTCATCCTTAATGCATTTACATATCAGCAAAACACTGCTATTTGCACATTCACTTTGCGCACTTGCTCCATGCAAAACTATGAATACCTTCCTAAATCTTAGAAGTTGCCAGTTTTATATGTAAATGTGTGTGTGTGTGTGTGTGTGTGTGTGTGTGTGTGTGTGTGTGTGTGTGTATGTGTGTGTGTGTGTGTGTGTGTGTGTGTGTGTGTGTGTGTGTGTGTGTGTGTGTGTGTGTGTGTGTGTGCACACACGCACGCATGTGTGTGATACAAAAAAATATTGTTGGTTGTTTAGGTTGTTGTTAGTTCCCATTACGATGGAAAATGTAAGCCTTCTTTTAAAAAGAACCTTATGGAGCCAAAATCTCCCCAAAGACAAACAAACCAAGTGTTTCAAATGCCTTGGCCAGACATATTTCTACAAACAATGCAACGTTTCTGTGGAATTTGAGCCAACTATATTAAAGGAAAGAAAAGAGAAACAGGTTAGAGTAGGAAAAGCTCACGTCAGCCCCATGGACAGATCCAATCGCTTCTACCTCCACCTTTAAATCTTTTCAAAGAGAAAATTGCAAACAGACAACGAGTCTTCTAAAGATGTTAAAAAGCCTAAGTTACATGCTGAACAGGTGCTTGCTTATCTCATATTATAGTAGTGTCTACTCTAAAATCATTTATTGTGACTCAGAAGTCAGTAACTCCCAAGCTACTTCCTCCACGGCTATGCCTTTTCAGAAGGCATAAGTTCAGTGGTCTCTAGGTTTTTGAGTACTGTTCTTGCTGGACATTTTGAACTAACTCTGGATCAATCCTCTTTAATCACACTTTCAACTCCAGTTCTCTTGAGGCCATCCACTAACTGCTCTAGTTCAGTATAGATGTCAGTGGCCATCTTATTCTCAACACCCTTTACTCTGATGGCCCTAATGTCAACCCAGCTATTTGTATCAGCAGCCCTGAATTCAATCAAGATTGATCACTTCCTTGTCACATGGGTCGATACTTCAGGACTGACCTGGGTCAGTTCTGGTGCAGAGTGGAGTATTCTGTCCCCAAGATTGGCCATTTGACATTCAACAACAGGGTCTTCAACCTCAAATGAGGCATGCCTGTTTGGCCTCAGACTTCATGATTGGCAAGATGAATTTAACATTGGAGTTGCCTTTTCAGCCTCAGTATCTGAGTTGCCCCCTGCGATATCTGGTTCAGAATCAACACTTACTTTTGCCTCAGCTGTGGTGTTATTACAGGTCCTGATGCTGTCTAGGCAAACATCCCTTCATTAGGATATGTCTGAGCTGATTCATTAAGTCGCCCTCCTCTTTCCACCTGCACCTGGATTAGCCTTGCCATCCCTACCCACTATGGACAATAGAACTGCAAGACCTTCACAGGATAACTCCATCATGTCAGGTGTGCAGTAGTCCTCCTTCCTGGATTGCCTTCATCCAGGTCATGGTAAGAATGCCACAAGCACGAGGAGTCATCTAGACTTTCCTGTACAGTCTCCAATGCCTAATAGTGATGAGAATCCAGAGATCTGGGAAATATTAAACTTCATTAGGGTTAAGGAAAACTAGCCAAAAGACATGTCTTCTGATTCTGAACATGTTCTAGTTGAGGCTTTCCACTGACCCAAATCAACATCTTGGGTAGTTCCACCTGTAGATAAGATGATAAACTGGTATTGGGCAATTTATGCAAAAACCTCCCTAAAAGGCCAGACAAAATATTCCTCCTGCCTGAGGACAGTCACAATTGGTAAAAAAAAATCTGTTGTACTCTATAATGGCAGCTGACACCTTGGAGAAAATACTTGAGCTACAGTCTAAGAATGCTCATCCTCTGAATGTGGAGCCATGATCTTTAGACAGACTGGGCTAGCAGGTGTTTGCATTCTCCACATTTGCCAGCAGGGAACTGAGCTATCAGATTCACATGCAGAGGTTCCAGAGGAGCTTATTAGATGAAGTGGTTAAGACACTGGAGGAAGTGGCAGACTCAAAGACTAAGAGGTGACTTAATTTAAAGCCGGTAACCTGAACTTCAGTAATCAACCAGTCTAACCATCTTACACACATAGCATTTCTAATGGAGTTGTCCATTTGACAGGCACTAGCCATACCAAAATTTCCTGACAGCACCAAGATCCAATGTTTCCTTTGATTGTTCCTTGCCATTTGGTGAGTTAGTAAAGGCCAAGCTTGGGAAACAAGAAAGAAATGGCAATATGTTCGTCAGGGTTGGCATTAAGCTCCAGGCCCCTCAACATTCATATTTGGGAGTAGAAGGCACCCTCCACCAGCATGGTATCAATGTCCGCAGCGGGTAAGCTTCAGAGGTTTCAGGAAGAGCTACAAAAGATGCAGCAATTTCCAGAATAGCTCTGGTCTCAGAGGACATGGTAGTTTTCAGCAAGGAAGTCAGAGATCACATGGCCCTACTTTGCAAGGTCATTTCTCCAGTCCTTGAAATCTTATCAGATGACTCCATTTTTGGTGGTAGTCAGAGGTCATTTATCTCTACAGATGTCTGTGTGTAAGACCATCATCTGGATGATAGATGTGATATTTAGGGACTATTTCATACACTTTTCTTCACTTCCAGTCTCTTAGTCTTCTCTTCCTGATGTCACACCCTGTCAAAAGATTGTAGTAAGATTACTTATTCAAGGCTGTTTGTCAAAAAGAACCATCTCAGAGGTCCCATGAGACTGGAGTGGGCACAGCTTTTACTCAGGGAATCTTTTAGTGCCCAAACAATCAGGATCTCAGGCCCATTCTCAGTTTGAGTGGCCTTTACTTTTTGCAGAACAAACTTTTGGATGGCCATGGTGCAGTCCATTCTTCCTTGTTTCTCCAAGGGGTTCTTGATATGCTCTCCAAACCTCTAGAATATCTAGCTTCACATCACAATGGCCAACAGGTACAGATGTTCTTCATTTCTGTCTTAGATCCAGATATTGACATGTTAGGACATTAGCTTTTGGTATCTCTTCAACCCACAGGTTGTTTATTATGTGACTGCTGCCCTTTGACTTTGAAGCTGCAGGGTCTTTTTATACCTGGATGACTACCTGTTCACAGCTCCATCATTAGAGAGAATAAGTGCCTCCAGGGACTTGATTCTATGACAGTTTTTAGCCCTTGGGCATTATTGTCAGCATACAAAATCCAAGCTGAAGCAAGTTCAATTCATAACTTTCATAAGATGCAGTCTAGACATCTTTTTGTACAAAGCCTTTCTATCTCCAGTAAAGATTTTCCTGATCAGGAAATGGTCCTCAGTGTTGTCAACAACCACTCATTCCAAGCATCATGTTGCCTAGATGCATTAGGTCCAATGGAGTCTAAACTTTTTTATGATACCTAAGTGCAAGAATTTCATGAGGTATCTGCAGTGGACCTTCAAGGTTCAATTGAACCATTTGGCAAACTCCATATGCTCCTGTCTGGATGTACAAGAAATTCAGGGAAAAATTTAATTGGGTTGCAGAGCTATCTAAAAAATTTCTGGGAATACTGTCTTTAACTCTATCCCTCAGATGACTGTGACAGTAGATGTCTCTGCTTTGGTGTGGGTGACATTCTGCAGAACAGATGGTCCAAGGCACTTGCTGCACATCAACAGTTTGAGATCATGGTGATTCTTTTTAAGCTGACAGCCTTTCAGAACATCTTCATTTCTGTTGCAGATTCTATTTACTCCAACAACATAGTAGTGGTTTGGTGCCTTGAACAAATGAGGAGGAACTCATTCTTATTCCTTGCATCATGAGGTCATGATGGTATGGAAATTATTTCTGTCTCCAATCACTTTCTTAGACATATACGGGTCAAATCAGTCTCATCACAGAGAAGCTCAGCTGATGTCTCTTGATCTTGTGTGTGGTCCCACCAGTCAAATGACAGTTTGAATGATATTTCATCACTGAGAGGAAACACTGCTGTGACTTTTTTGTATCCCTGACTACTGAGAAATACAGCAAAATGTTCTCCTTTATCCCTTCCTTGAGGGGATTCCCCAAGGACACTGTGGTCCAGAAGTAACCAAATGATTTCTTTGCTCTTTTCTCCTATCTCCCCTTATTCCAAAAAAATCATTGAAATAGTGAGTGAAAATGCGCAAAGTAAAACTTATCCAAAAAGACTTGTTTTGGCCCTGATAAGTGTAGTTATCCCTGTTTTGATCTCACCAGTTTGACAGGTATCTCCTGCTGAGTCCAATCAATAATCTTTTCCCCACCCATCTGGACAACCTCAACTGGATCTTCATTCCCTGTAATTAACCCCATGATTTATTCACTTTCAAAAAAGGCTAGGGACTATTCACAACTGACAAGGATGTCCCACTTCCACACTTCTGCTCAGAGACTGGACACCAAGAAGCTATATCATTCCAAGTGAGCTTGATTCTCAACTTGGTCCACAGACAGAGACACTGACCCATTCATTGTTCTGGTGCCTGTCTTGCTTAATTTTTTACTCCAGATTCAATTTTTCTTCAGTTAAAGTACATCTAGCTGCCATACCAATTTTTATGAAGGGTCTATACTTCCTTTTCTTTAGCCTCCTTGAAGGTATGCAAGACATTCCTCACAGAAGCCTTTCCTCTCCATCCCCCCATCAAATCCCCTGTTCCTCCATGGTACTTTTTTATGTGCAGGAAAATCTTATTCTGCCTCATCAACAGAATAAATGTGTTTTCTGGAAAACCTTATTTTTGATTGCTATAAGTTTGATGTACAGGTCATCAGAGTTGCAGAAATTAACTACTTATCCACCATGTGTGATATTCTACAGTGACAGGGTTTCTTTGAAATGCAGTCCCTCCTTTATGCCTAAGATTGCCACAGACTGTAATATAAACTAGTCTTTCAAACTTCATGTTTTCTATCCAAACTGTTCTAATAAAGACAAATAATTGCTATATTGTATGGATGTCCATTGGCAACTCAGATTTTGTTTACACAGCACCAACTCTGTCAAGAAGCTTCACAATTGTTTATATTCCTTTCTGCAGAAATATTGGGCCAGAAGTTTTCTCAGGCCACTTTTGCCTCCCAGCTGTCACAATGTATTATGTTGTTATCAAAGCATGGGAAATTCCTTCTTCAGGTTACTAATGTCTGTACTTCTAAATCTGTAGCTGCTTCACAGGTTTTCTTTCAAAACACTATGATGGATGACAGGTGCACAGCAAGTACTTGGGTATCACCGAATACCTTTCTAAGGCATTATAAGCTGGATATTGTCTCCAGTTCTAGAACAGCCTTTGGAGTTGACATTGTTAGGGGTATGTTATTGGGAAGGGACACCCAAAAGGTATAGCTCGGAACTCTGTCTTGAAAGTGAAGGAGCTGCAACTCACTACATCAGATACAAAACCAGTGTGCTTGTAGAAATGATAGATCTGAGTAGGTAGTGTCATCTTCATTGGCCCTTCCTCTGCTCCCAGACTTGGAGTCCACTGGAGACTTAAATTCCAAATCTTTTTTTTTCTGATGTTCCTTGCTATTTATTAGATGTGGAAATGGACTTGTAACTATCTATTGAGATCTATCATTATGGTAAGTATGTAACTTTTCTTTGCCCGCAGTTTCCAGAGTAGAGAACTCCAACCAATGAAAAGTAAATAAAATCCAATGATTTAAGGAGGACATGCTGAATGACAGTGCAGTCTCTTCTTTTGAAACTAAGGGCGTCTTGCTAAAAAAGCATGACATGCGCTTGCAAAGCATGCTTCTGTCTCATAACCACCAGGTCCCCTCACTAGCAGAATCGTGGCAAGTGCTTGCAAAGCATGCTTCTGTCTCATAACCACCAGGTCCCCTCACTAGCAGAATCGTGGCAAGTGCTTGCAAAGTATATTTCTATCTCGCAATCACCGTAACATCACAACTGATCAATTTTATAGCTTATTGAACAGAAATGCTAAGTTTGAATTGGAAATTGCCAGCTCATCCAAAATACATTTCTTTATTATTATATTTTAGAGTATATGGATTGCTATTTTTCACATTCAGGATAAAAGAGATCTAGGAATGTAGTCTACCCATCCCAGCAATACATTTTCAATCACAAGTTCATTAGTTATCTAGCCTTTTAAATTGCACTGTAGAATATTATTCTATAGTTTCCACAGTACTATCGCAGTCTGAGTGAGACAATTCTCTCTTTCTAGCTCAATCTATTTGTTGTTCAAAAGTCAATTTAGTCTACCTATTGTTATGTAAAATTGAGTATAGGTAGTCATTAAAAACATTTGTAACTAAGCACATCTTTACTCTGATCAGTCTGTATGGGATGCTAAACATGTTTAACATTGTCAATCTCTGTGTAAATTTATGCTGTACCACTTCCAACATATTCATTTCTATGTAACTGTAGGAACAGAGTACACCACTATATTCATCTAAAGGTAAAATCAAATAATTGTAACATCTGTGTATCAATATATGGTCATGAGGTGAAACTGATTTTAATACCAGACCCATCATTTTTAACGTTGTGCATGTACTGTGAAAGTTACATTCAGTGAAAAGTGCTCAACTAGATTTAGTAGTCTTTGAATTTTGGGAGCCATAAATGAATGTAACAATAAATTTGTTGTAACTGAACCCAAGACAAAAATAATAGTGTATGTATTAATTCCCCCAAATATAACTTTAATGTGTCAAATTCTTTTTTCTGGTCTTATTATAGCTCCTACATTTCAATCGTTCACATACTGATATAGTGGAAACCTATCCTCCATTAAATATAGGAAAGGTTTAAAGATATAACTAAATAATATAGGGTGTATCACATAGCCCTTTGGTATGTCAAATGGAATGTTAGTCCAGACTCCAAGCAGACAAATGACCAATAACAGTAACCCCTTGTTTCCTGCTTTTGGATACAGGTTTGGGCAAACAATATTAGCTAACACCAGATGAATAAAGAATATTAATTATATCATTATGCAGCAAGATGCCAAAAGCCTGAAACATGGCTACAGCTGATAGTCCCAAGTCCAGAGCATTACTAATAAATTAATAAAATCAATAAAGCTAGTAATCCATATTGATAAATAGTCAAAATGAATGAATAAGAACCATTACCTCTTAGAATACCAGCTAGGCAGTGCCCAATCCATTTGCTCAAAAAGCAAGTTAAACTCATGGGCCTATAATTCTGTACTTGATCGTGGACCCAACCCTTAAAAATAGGCACTGCTATGGTGTGCTTCCAGTTCAGTGGAACTAAACCTGTCCTTAATATAGAAATATGATCATCAAAGGATAAAATATAGCTTCTCTAAGTTTACACATTAATTGTTCAGGCAATTGACTATGATGCATATTACAAATATTCTTTATCCTTTTCAAAGATTTTAATTTAAAATGAAAATGAAACTACTGATTATAGGACAGTTGTCCAATATCAGTCTCTGCTCTGACAGAACCAGTGGGGAATTTGTTTTTGTTGGGCATAAACTGATCATTAACCATGGTAGACATATCTAAATGGTGGATTATCAACTTGTTATCAAATACCTACTGACGAGCCTTTATCCAGATTTGAACTTGCATATTTAAAAAAATGTAACAGTTGAAGAGATAATCTCTCTCTTCAAATTCAGATCATCACCTAATTATCTGGACTTTCATTTTTGTAATTATGATGTTCAATCCAGGGACAGCCTTAGATGAACTGGAGTCCTAGGCAAAGGGCTCCATGGTGTTTACATTCACACTGCCAACTAGTCCTCCTATGCTATTGCCAGTGCCCACCTTATTTTGCCCAATCCTGACCTCCTCACATTGTCCAGATTTATTTTTATTGGTTCTTTTTCCCACACTTTGTCTTTTTCTTCAGCATTTTCCTTCATGCTTTCAACTCACCCTAACTGGCTAAGACTGCACTACAATAACTGCAAACTGTGTAATAAGTAGCTGATAAGCCTGGGATCTGGGTCCATTAGGCCTCCAAAAATCATGGGAGCTATAGATTCTCTGCTGTGCATTTTAGAACTTTTTAATCCTTTAATCCAGTGATGGCCTGAACAAAAACATCTTGCCTAAGAAAATAAATTGTGGGCTGGATTCATTAACTGCAGCACTAAGTGCAGATCTGATGTTGCCAATCTTCAATTATTCCTTGACATATGGGTTCAAGGGTTTTTGGTTCTCATGGGCTATAGTAACAGCTGAGTTAGTTCTGATACTCAGAACCAAACCCATATGTCAAGGATAAATGAAGAACAACAACACAGATGGAACGTTATGGTATGTACATAACTTCTTTTTATTGTGTATGTGGCATGGAGCTCAGCTCACATGATAGCATACTATTTTGTATTCATTAATGAAAGCTCAAGTAGCTGAATTAGACATGCTAATTAACCAATCCAACAAGGTGGAGTTATTCAGGACACTATAAAGCAATTATGTACATTCAGTGTAACTATTTGCCTGAAATCCAAAACTCTTTGGATTACAGTCATGGTTATGCTTAGAAAATTAGAAAAAAAGGCATATTAGCAGTTGCTGCTGCCATTATAAATCTGTATGTGTAACAGGCTTTAATTAAAAGTGCTGCTGCTATTGCTAGACCTCTGCCAAGAAGAAGAAGGGTTTTGTACCCTGTTTCACATACTATGGATTGGGTGACAGAGAAAATTGTAAAGTCAGGTAGGCATGGATAAAGTATACCAAATATGCAACCTCTTGCGATGAACCACATCACCACAAACATTACAAATGGGAGGGCTTTGCCCCCCACACCCCCCTTACTAAATATACCAACTTCAAGATTGCACTACACCAGGGTCAATGGCAAACTGATGAGGATAGACAAGCAATTCCTTTCATAGGGAAAGAAATCGCTGATGTGGCTGTTCGCTGTTTTCACAGTACACATTTTAAGGGTCGATGAAGAGGCGTTCGATGGAACGCCTCTTCAAGGAAATAATATAGACCCCCCCAAACTAAGTAAGTAAGTAGATAATTACTTATCCTTAGTCCCATATGCAAGTAGTTACATGTTCCTAAGATGAGACATCTGTTATGTGCACAGTAATGTCAGTAATACTGTATGACTGTGATATCTGCAATAAACACCTATGGGCTTTGCATAATAATGTGCATCAAGCATTTCACTTTCCCACACATATATGCTACCATAAGTAAATTAGAAATGTACAAAGGGCAGTGCATAGTCATCATCACTGGCACATGATGGTGCTGGGCGATGGGATACATGAGGGCAAGCCTAACACCAAAGAAGTGAGTGTGAATGATTGAATTATATTGCATACTTGAAAGTTCTGTAGTATTAACACTGGTGTTATCCTCCATGTCCAAATCAGCATAAAAAAATTATGTGAATCCTCTGCTGAGGTGTCAATGATTTCTGACAGTGGACAGGAGCTCTTCAGTTTCAGTCACTGGTGGATTGTTAGTACATCCCTGCATCCATATGTACCCAGACAATTTCACATGCCCTGCATATTACATGATTATGTCATTGGACCTATGTGAAGTTTACTGATATTTATGGCTAAGGGTTCTGACACCATTTGCATAGATGAACATCTGCCCCAGCATATGGTCACAGGAGTACTTGTTATCTCTGCCTCTTTCTAAGAAGAAGAGCCATGTCAGCTTAATGCCTGAATGATAACTTCATTCGCTGCAGCACTGTATAGGTTCATAGGTGAGTACTAGGTTAATGGCCCTGGAGCCAACACAAGCCTAGCCCAAGAACATACCCAGTCATCCTGTTGCCAGATGTTAGTACCTTGTACCCCTATTGAGCAGGGCTGTTGAAATGATCCCTGGGGTGAATTTCCTGTTACCCATCCACTCATCAAGATTTTTCTTGAAGAGGGCCAGTGAGGTGCTCTGCTTGACATGAATGGGGAGTTTATTCCAGACTATAGGTAGTCTCTGGTTTAGGAACCTGACCGTCCAGCAGGTTCTGTTTATTGTGGTGATGAGGTTCAGGTCCTTGGACCATGTGGTGTGGAGGGATTGAGTCTTTTTCAGATGAAGCATGTCTAGTAACACTGGGTCCAACATGGCTTTGCATGCCAAGCAGAGATCACCTCTAAGTAGGTGATATGAGACGGAGTGTAGCTGTAGTTTATTGAGTCTGTCTGTGTAGGGCAAGTGTTTGAGTCCTAGGATCCTCTTTTTCAGGAATTTCTGTGGCCTGTCTAGTTGTTGCAGGTGTCTAGTGAAGTACATGCCAAATGGGGCATTGTATTCTATAATGGGTCTAATGAGGGATGAGTAGAGAGGGATTATGACCTCCTTCTTCCTGGATAAGAAACCCTTTGTAATGAGGTGTGCCACATAGAAGGACTTTCTAACTACAGTGGCCACATGGTTGTTGAAGGAGAGGTTGCTACCCACTTGTGTTCCTAGATCTCTTATCACACCTTGGGAGTTGAGAGGGCTACCATCGATGTGGTAGGTTGTAGGCTCTGAGTTTTTCCCGAAGGGGATGATGACGCACTTTTTGACATTGAACTTAAGACAATGGTGTCAGTGAGGCCTTTTTGTAGGATGTCAATGTCTGTTTGAGAGTCAGTAATGGTTCCCAGTTTGCAATCATCTGTGAACTTGGTCAACCAGAGTCCTTTGGTTTTGGCCTGAACTTCAGAGAAGTATATACCAAAGAGGAGAGGACCCGGGACCGATCCTTGTGGGACGCCATTTGTGACTGCCTGGTAGCCGGATTTGGAGTCTGCTACTTTCACCATGTGGGTTCTGTCCATGAGCCTGTTATCAACCCATAGTATGATGTAGAGGTTGATGCCTAGCTTGATTAGTCTGTCAATGATCCCTGAGTGGGAGATGGTGTCTAAGGCCTTGGCCAGATCGAGGTAGGCTGTATGGACTGCCTTGCCTTCATCGACCACTCTGGTGACAGATTCAAAGAAGTTTATCAGGTTGAGCATACATGATCTGCCCTTCACACACCAAAACTGTGAGGGATCCAGGGTTTGAAGGTTCCCTATATCCTTATTTATGAGGTCCATGATGATGCACTCCATGGCCTTACAGATCAGGTTTGTCAGGCTGATGTGGAGGTAGTTTCCTGGGTCAGTAGTTGCTCCCCCTTTGTGGAGAGGAATGACTGTAGTAGTGCACCATTTGGTGGGTACAAAGCCTGAAGTGTGGCTGTGGTTGAACAGGGCACTTTGTGATATGCCAGTTCCCTTTGTAATTTGTGTAGCACACAGCCAGGTATATTATCAGATGCTATGGAGGCTGTATTTTTGGCTTTGGATAGTGAGGTTTCTACCTAAGCAGCCATGATATTAGGAATTTAGCATTCCTTGGGAATTGAGATGGGCTCTTTTGGGGGTGTGGGGGGAGTAAAGTTTGCACTGAACCTGTCTGCCAGGATGTTGGCAATATCTGTTGGTTCACCATAAGTGGTGCCATTGTACAATAGCTCAGAGCACTCTTGCATGTTGTTATGCAGGTTCATGACTTAACTAAAGAATGTCTTGTGGTTATCTTTACCATCTGTTGCAATTTTGTTTTCATATGTATGGCATTTTACAGTGTACCGACATCTTGGGTACCATAGCCCTGTATGACTTGAAAACTAAAAAAAAAGCATAGTACACAATGAAGATACAAGTGATTTTTTACAAAACAAATATGTATGTATGCATCTATCATGTACAAAATAATTTGAAAAGTAAAGCTCCATATTAGTACAGAAAAGTACATACCGACCCCCCCCAAAAGTAAATGAAAAGCAAGTGCGTGTGTTATACAAGGAGGACAGCAGATGTATAAATGATTAGTACATTACAGCATTAACTAAAGTAATATATACTTTTCCATTAGAAATAGCTAACACTGTTCTTGGATGTCCACTTGAGTGGAAGACAGTCAGTTATATATCACATGGTTAACATATTGCAGGATGCAAACATCAAACTCCTGACCTTGCTAGTAAATGATAACAACACTGTTCTACAATAACTTGCTAAATGGGCATAGAAAATATTCCATAATTTCATGTTATAATATTCATGAAAACTTGTAGCATGCAAAATAACTAATATCCATGTATATGCCATCAGCAAGAGGAAAACAGTGCATCTTTTAACATTTGTTTACTGGGAAAGTCCAACTGGGACAGAGCCCATTTTCATTGGAGGCCTGGGAGAAATGCTCCAGATGCATGTCTTTGGAATGTGGGAGGAAACTGGAGCATCCAGAGGAAACCGATGTGAATGCAGGGAGGACATGCAGACTCTGCACAGAAGGCACCCGAGCCGGGAATTGAACCGTAGAACCTCTTTATGTGAGGCAACAATGCTAACTGGTGCACCACTGCACCATAATGTGAAATGCAATCCATCAACAATGTTGGAATGCAGCATTTTGTAAAAAAAAAAAAAAAAAAAGCAACATATTGCACCAAGTTCATTGTGGCAGTAGAAACAGGTTTGGCAAGCAAAGAGTAAAATCCAGTTTTCCAGATAAACAGTCTCCCCTACCACAGTGCAATTTCCTTGCCTACACAGTTACCTTGATACAGTACAGATACAGCTCTGTGAGCACTATGAATATGCAAATAAGGCACAAATCCATTAGCATTCATGAATTCCAAAATCTGCACCAATTGCAGGGAATGTAAACATGGTATAAGGACCTATACAATTGAATGCACATGACCTACCTCTCCAAGGATGAGCACTGAGAAGGGTTGCCTGCTAAGTGCTTGCAAGTGTGAATGATTAGTCTGACTGCAATATCAATCTTTTTTCACAGTTTGTCTTCTTTGATGTACACTTACCTAGGGTGTATTGGGGAGAAGGAACTTACAATAAATTTTTGACTATCATTGACTGAGTTAGGATAGCAACATTCCTAACATTTATAAGAATTGTTTGACAACAGTTTTTGCCTCTGAATATAATTCTGTCTGCATTTCTAAGGAAGTAGATTACTCATTGAAACATATATCAGCTGCAAGGTAAAATACATAGCAGTCTTGTTACAGAAGCGTAGATATTGGAATGATGTTCATAAAATAAAGACAAGCTGCCATCTTCAATTTTTTATTTCATATTGTGTGAGCAACGATTATCTTTTTTTATTGCCATTGTCAAAGCCATCCACTCATCTAACTTCAAATTGCATAGGACATATGTCAAAAATTTCTCCTGCACCTGTAATGTCAGTTGATACTATGTCACATATTGAGTATTTGTGACCTCACTTTTATCGTCATAGTGTAATGTGTGTGGCACGTATTGATAAGAATCTCAAGTGTGTCTTGTGAATGTCTTGGTGTCCTGGAGTTCTAATCCAGAGATGAAAGTGTTTTATGATGCTGAAATCCAACAAAGTTGATGAAATATCAGAACTATACATGTTAAATAGTTGATCCATAATGTTTATTCTATTTCAGTAGCCTTTTTTCTTGCTCTTTATCATTTGCCTGCTATTTGATATTGTGCTTTCTGGACTGGCAGTAGGAAAAAAGGTGAAAATTTCAATTTGGGTAGTGCAAACAAACCTGGAGGTAGTGCACAGGCATTCATTGCCCTGGATAGTACTCAGTGAAGAAAATGTACCTGTCAGGTAACCTTCTCAGAAGCACAAGGTGTATGTGAATTGAATTTGAGAAAGAAAGCAAGTGATGCAGGGTTTGAATCCAATTAACTGATCATTTACTGTGGCTGGTCTCAATACATATGTACACAGATGTTGTTATATCAGTGGGGTGTGTAAACTTCAACTATTCTCGGTATTGCTAAAAGCATGTGAGCTGTCTGTCCAGTTTCAAATTATTTGGCATTAACTACAGTTCTGATAATGTGTGCCAGAAATTACATTTCTGATATTTCAAGGACATGTTTGAATAATGAATTAATGTGTCACTGTAATGCACTTCTTGGTCTGGTCATTGCTAGGTATATCCTATGACTGAATGAATTTTTCATGTCAGTCTTTTTTCTCTGTCAGTTTTTTTATAATGCTGTTTGCATTTGCTCTTCACTTGGCAGTGTGCAAACATGGTTCACTCCTTAAGGAAAAAAGTGAACATTTTAATTTGGGCTGCCTCTTGTAGTGCAAAAACGTCTGCTACCAGTGCATGGGTGTCAGCACTCTGGATTGCAGTCAGTGAATAAATTCCACCTTTCAGGTAACTTTCCCTGTAGCACAAGATGTATGTGCAGTGATCTTAAAGAGCAAAGACAGTTGATACAGGGTGTAAATTCAGTTGGCAGATAGTTTTACAGAGAGGGTCAGGATGCCATTTGTCACAATATTTTCATTAGCAATGTCACAGCAAATGCACTAGTATCATAACTATGTTTATTGCAACAAATGTATCATTACCGCTGTAGAAGTCCAATATAATTTGTGTAAATTATGTTAAACATGATAATGATGACATTTAATGTAGAATGCACAAACATAAGTATGATGTTCTCATTTTTATAATTATTATCAGTTATCATATAATTCTATGTTTATGACAGCATGTGTTATGAAGTATGCATTTAACCTAACCAGCCATGTCTTAATCAAGTCATGACACTGCATGTATTTACAAACACAAGCACTGCCTTTTGCATAGAAATATAACCCACTAAGTAGAGTCACAGACATACCAGTATCTCTTAAGTATGTCTGCATTCAATCTTAAATTTGTTTACCTCTAATTAACATGTTAAAAAGTAAATTATCCAGTGGCAGTGACAGGTTTGATTTCCAGGTGGTATTACTCAATCTTATGAGTGTCTAACTGTCCACATGCCAATACATCACGAGGAGTTCCAAGATGGCTGCACACTGAGTAACAGCTTGTTTTTAGCTCTACCAGTCTGAAATCAGAAACTTAGCAGAGAAGGACAGTAGACTTGTGTTTCTGGGTGAATTTCAGTAACTGCCTAGTAAGTACACTGCCTGGATGCCAAGAATAAAGAAATACAGCAGACCTGGAAAAAAATTAGCTACAAAAAGTGAGGAAGAAGTACTGACTAGGAACAGTTTTGCAACTGCTCAGCAAAAAGTAATGCAACCTTCAGATATGACTTCCAATACCCTACAGGATGATATAAGACAACTGCATACAGACCTGGTTAAAATAAACAAAACACTGATAGAGTATATTAACACAAACAACCAAACGCTGGAACAAATGGAAGACGCGTTAAACAGATATTCAGATGAGATGATAATGCTGCAAAAGTCAGAGGTCAAAATGAAGAAAAGGCTGGCTGAATATGAGACTGCTGAGGAAGAGATGTTTCAAAAAATAAAATTAGAGGACAGAGCACATAGGAAAAACTTGTGATTTTCAGCTATACCAGAGAAGCTGGAAGGAACAGACTGCATTAAATTTATGAAAGCATAAATAAGCAGCTGAACTGGTATTCGAGACCAGGATTTATTAGTTGAACGGGCACATCATGTGTATGTTCCAAATCTTGCTATAAGAAAGCAAGCTAGACCTTTAATAGTAAGGATGCAATCCTACTAGCAGAAAGAATTGATTTTGTCAAAACTGTGGCAGAAGGACAAAATAGTAAAAGTAGGTGACAGCAGAGTGTTTGTGGAGAATGATTACTCATTGTACACCAGGCAAAAATAGAAGTAAATTCATCCTGCTATTCAGAGAATGCCGTGATGCAGGTATGAAATTCAAACTGCTATAGCCAGATGTCTTCAGTGTATTTCCCTGGAGGGACAAAATCATTTTCTGATGAAGTGCATGCTAAGGATGAAATATAGAAGTTTGTCCAACAAAAAAATGAGCTGTGAAACGGAAGGAGATTCTGCTTCTTGCTCCTCTGGAAATGAAGACCACAGAGAGATTGCACCTGTGAAACCTTCTCCAGTATTTCAAAGGAAAATGTTGGAGAGAAGGAAGGGAGCACGAGAGTTGACTAGTAGAATCGAAAGTACATTGGAAATGAAGCAGAGACAGGATCTGGGTGATGGACAACAGTAATATAATCAGTAACTTGATGTGGGATTACAAAGCATTAATTATATTTGTGAAATATGATAGCACAAGGAAATCTGGAAACATTGACTTCTTCAAAATTTGTTTACTGAGTGGAGGACTCAAGTATATGCCCTACTTCATGTCATTAATGTTCAGAAAAATGCTTTGGGGAGGGGTTGAGAGGGGAGAATGCTAACTGTAAGTAAAGAAAACACCTTCTTTTCTTAATAGTATTGTATCTGTGTTGCATGGTTTTCTTTGCATGCTATTTTTGGGTGTAATGGGGATTGTAAACAGGTGTTTTTATTTTTCTCCCCTCTTC
Organism: Protopterus annectens; assembly: GCF_019279795.1. Taxonomy (NCBI): domain Eukaryota; kingdom Metazoa; phylum Chordata; order Ceratodontiformes; family Protopteridae; genus Protopterus; species Protopterus annectens. The sequence goes on along the minus strand of NC_056739.1, from coordinate 1,173,549,222 downwards.
TCTTTTTCTTCTTGTGCAATTTTGAGTTCTTCTTTCGGCTTGTCCAGGTTAGGGGTTGCCACAGCAGAACTCTGGTCTGCTAATGATTGGCAGTAGATTTTTACAGTGCCAAGATGCCAGCTTAATGCCCAACCTTCAATGAAAGGACACCCATTTATGCATGTCTTTCGAACACCACTCGACAGCGAGGAGGACATGCAGACTCCACACAGAAGGTGCTCCAGCCAAGAATCGAATGGGAGAACCTCTTGCTGTGAGGTGACAACGCTACCGCTGCACCACCATGGCTTCCTTCTTGTGCAGTTTTGAGAATCATAGGGAATGTAATGATTACCAAAAAAAAAAAAAAAAGGAGCCGGGTTAAGGGGGCATGACAGAGTTCAAATTAATGTGCTTCTTTTTTATTCTTGCATGGGAAAAATTGTTTTAAAACAGAGAGCAAGTAAATGAAAAAAGAATACTGAATATTATAAGGTTGTTTTTTTAGCCCTTGCAAATATCTATTCTAAGTAGCTTTTCTGCAGCTTGTCTCCATGGAGACAGTCTGGTAAAGAGAAACTGGAGACAATGTGGTGGAAGGTGACTGGCTAAAGGAAAAGAAAAAAGAAACTGGATAGTTCATAATGTTCCCTGAAAACAATCAGGGGTTTTCCCAGGTGTGACAGCTTTAAAGATAATACAAAACCAGTTAGACTTAAACTTCTCACAGGTTTTTTTTTTTAATGCATTAGGGATAATAATATAAGCAGGTGCTTTTGTTTTTTTTTCTTGTTCACCCTTCTTCTCTCCTTTTCCTTGTCCAGTTTTGAAAAATGTAGACACTGCAATGAAAAAAAGAATGAGGAGGGGAGGAGATGGGGAGAGCACAAGGGTCTGGTTATCAGAGTATGACAAAAGAAAAATCAGTGTGCTTTTTCCCAGGCTTGCATAGGGAAATGACTGGATAAAAACCGTAGGCATTATCCAGTAACAAGTTTATTACAAAGCATGTAAATTAAAAATAATAAAGTCTTTCTTTCTAATAAAATAGGTACCCATAGCAGTTCAGTGTCTGGTTTGCATGTCACTAGAAGACAGTTTGATAAAGACAAATGGCTTGGAGAAAGTGTTTACTGAAAGCATTCACGTGTTTTCTCAACTGGGAGAGTTAAATAGATATAGAAAACCAAATAGCACTTACTAATAGCACAGGCCCATGCATCTTACCATGACTAACCTTTATTTTTGGTTCATTTTAGCCTATCTGTGTAGCTATCAACTTAGAACTTGTGTTCTTATTAGGAAGCAAAAACTTCAATGTTTGACGATGTACATAGTTTTGTGTGTTATTGTAAAGTTCATAGGTTTTAGGAGGGTTTTTTTTGGGGTGGGTTGTTTATTCTGTTTTAGAGCTTTCAAAAACGCAAAAAGTTATGTAAGATGTGACATAGGCACAAATACATATGACATGAAACAACTGTATAAAAGACCAAACTGCAGGACAGTATATACATGTAACAAAAAAGTTGGAACTAGACATTTAGCAAAACAGCAGTTATATATAAAAGGTGGTAATAATAACTATATAAGAGAATTATGCTTTCTGCAATGTCTTTCAATCTAAATGGTCTTATAGATAAAAATAAAAAAGAAAGAGTAGTGAACTATATTAAAAAATTTAGAGTGCAAATTGCTATGCTACAGGAGACACACTTCGAAAGAACTGAACATGTGAATTTGATACAGAAAGGTTTTCAGGATGGTTATTGCTAAGAGAAAAAGTTTTAAAACACATTATTATTATTTGTCTCTTTCTCCCATCTAGCAAAATGAATATGCTATTTGCTGAAGTGTTGGTAAGAAAAGGTCATTGAACCATGTTTATTAAAGATGGGCTTTATCTATGATAGATGTAGTTTGCTTATGAACTTGAATAACACCTGTTTTCTATACTTCTGAATAAGAGTTAATTTACTGAGGCAGGCTCTAGAAAATTCCAGCTACCACTGTGGTTTTGAGGTAAACGTTCTACACTAGCTGTGGTTTTGAGGTAAAGCATTCTTTTCTGAGGTAAATTGTGATCCTAGATGTTTTTCATAGCCAACTGTCAACTGTTAGAAATGTAACAAAAGCTATTTTGGCTAGTAACAGGAAAGTATAAAAGTTGATGTCAGTAAACAAGCTGATCAGATTGAGATCATCTTGGCCAACATGCTGCTGTAATCTGGTTAGCTGCAAATAAAGAAGTTTTTCATCACCTGAAACAGATGTGACTCGCTTGAATTTTTTCTTCTGACATTTTGGTCCTTCAGACCGGAAACCTCTACGAAGATACGGATCAGACCGACAGAGAGACCGAAAAACCTGCGCAGGTGAGGGTTTCTTATCTTAAGATTCCCTTGACGGAAAGCCCTCCGACTGATTTGTCATTGGAAAGAGGCCGGCCGCTCTCTGATCCCTATCTGAGGGACGGTTTCCGAACCAAAAGGGGAAATGGAGTCTCATCTGGTTCAGGTAGGATGAAAAACATTTTTTTTTCTTTTAATCTAATTTAACCTTGTCGACAGGGGGTTTATTTTTAGTTAAGGGTGGCTAGGAATAATTGTTAAGATTATTTTGTTAGGATTACTTGTTATTTTGTTAGGATTACCTGTTATTTTGTTAGGATTACCTGTTATTTTGTTAGGATCCCCGTTAAGATAGCCCCATTTTGTAATAAGCCCTATAAAAATAATTTTGATGCAGTCCTAAAATATACAGTCCTAAAATAAGAAATCTAGGAAAACATGGGTTCAAGTTGCTGCAAGTGAGAGAGTGATGCCTGTTTAAATGTTGATGCTAAGTATATGAAAAGTTTAAACAAAAATAATGTTAAATTTTTGAAGAAGTGGAAGTTGAAATATGATTTTGATGGTACACTGAATAAGAATACCTGTGCAAAATTGGTTAGAGATTTGAAAAAGGATGCAGGAACTAGAACTAAAAAGCAGAGACAATTGGGATTTCCCCAAGCACAAAAATGGTTAGAAGAAGCAAATAAACGAGCTATAAAAGAAAAACAGTGTCAGGAAAAAGAGAAAATAAATCAAAAGGGATCACTGGTGCCAAGTGGAAAAGTAGCTTTATTTTTAGATAAGGAAGATGAGCATACAGTTTGTGCAGTACAAAGGCAGGCAACCGCCCCACCGTATGGTAAAATTGCTGCTGCCATACCGGGAGAACCTCCTCAATATCAGTCTGAAGATGTGGGATCTGTACAGCAGGGTGGGTTATTAGCTGCTCAAGGAAATGTTGTGACCCCTCCAATTTACCCACAAATTCCCGTAGTACCTAAAGTTGCTTTGCAACAGGTAGACCAACCTATGCAGTTAAGGTCAGGACCAGCAGGGCAAGGACATTGGGCTATTAAATTTTCTGACCATTCAGAAGCTCTTCCCTTAATACAAGTTGCAAAACCACAAGAAGAAGATGTTGGACAAGAAGCAACTATTTTAGTTTATTGTCCCTGGGCTTGAGAGAATATAAAACGAGCTACAGATGGTATCCCTCATCCCAAGGTTCATTTTCAAAAGTTTTCTGAGGACATAGTTGGTATGCGTTTAAGTTATCATCTAAATGGTTTAGAAGTAGAACAAGTAGTGCGACAAATCTTAGGTCCAGATTGGCACTTAGTTTGTGGTACTTGGACATGTAAGGCAGATGACGGCACTACATTAAAGCATAATTCTGGGGTGTTAGACATATGAGTCACTGATCTGTTAAAGAGAATTTCCGATAAGTGGCGTCCAAGAGCAGATTGGACAGTAATAAATCAGTGCATTCAAAATGATGATGAATAAGACTGTAAGACTGACAGAAGTGTTCAATAACCATTGTGGAATGATGATTCCACAGGATCAGACTAATGATAGTCCGTATGAACAGCAATTGAAAAATGCTTTTCTTAAAGGTTGTAAGGCTCCAATACATAGTTTTATAACTAAGCACATGGTAGATCACAGAACATGTAGACTGCAACCTTTGTTTGAATATGCACGACATGCTGAGCGACATTTTTTCTAAAAAAGAAAAAGAAAGTACAAGTGCTAGCAGGAGGGGATGATGGTGGTATATTCTTAGTACAGGACCAAAGGGGGCAAGGGTGCCGTGGTGGCATAAAAAAAATGAGGGGGCCCGCAATGGGACACGTTAAATGAACTGGGTGAACATTCAGCCTATAGGGAAAGGTTAAAACATGGAGAATGTTTTAAATGCGGTAGACATGGGCACTTCGCTGCCGACTATGAAGAGTGGCAACATCCCCCACAGCTTACGAACAAGGGCTCCGCATGACTATATGATAGTAAAGAAAGGCGCCATCTTCATTATGGGGATAGTGAAGAGGCAGACACTCTCTACGATGAATGTCAGAACACTCTAATGGAAGGGCGGGATTGTGACTGTGAAGTCATAAACCGGGCAAATTTGGGAATTGCTATGCATCTAGATCAGAAACCCATGATAGAGTTTTTGATTGAGGGACAGAAAGTGGAGTTTTTATGTGATTCAGGTGCATCGCGTACACTTTTGGGTCCAGCAGTTCTGCCTCCAAACTGCGAAACAGATGAGTTTGTCCTTGTAAAAGCGGCAAACGGGAAAATTTATAAGGAACCACTGTCTCATCCTCTACTGTTCACAGATCCACAAACAAGCCAAACTGTTAGGTGTAGGGTAATTATATCAAAAGTTTGTCCAGTTAATTTGCTAGGAAGAGATTTGATGCATGTGTTTGGAATAGCGGCAATTCCCACACCTGAAGGTATTGAGGCAAAAAGGTTAGCGGATGGCTTGGTAGTACAGGGAGTACAAGACTTGTTTTACTGGTATAGCCTAGACTTGATTTCAGATGGCCCGGGGAGGGTTGATACAGAGTTGATCAATCTAGCTCTAAGTAAATCTAGGAGCGGGTCACCGCAGGTTGTGGCGCACTTACATTGTACAATGTTCTATAAGGCCCTTGGTCCGGATAAAGAATTTGAAAAAGAATTCTTTAAGCACAAGTGTGCAAGGATAATTTTGAATGATATGTTTTGGGATATGCAAGGTAATACAGTAGTAACCTGTACTTTGACTAAGGAAATGAGTTCTTTATATCACTCAAGTTATAGCCCATATATCTCAGTTACTAAAGCAGTGGGGACACATTGGGTAGATTTGGCGAAAAAGGTAACGATTTGGAACACAATGTCTGAAAGTCAGTTGAAAAATCAACAGAACCAAGTACAAAGATTAAATTGGGTGACTTGGGCACGACCAAGCGTGCACTTCAGGGATGACAAAGTAGAAGTGGCATGACAAATCCTCCTAACTCAAGAGGAAGATAATGCATTAAGTGTCTTACCTGTAGATTTATGGTCAGAAGGTAAAGGGGATGTGGGACTGATGAAAACAGCAGGTGAAGTTTGTATAACTGCAAAGTCAGGTTTTAGACCTCGTAAGCACCAATATCCACTAAGTAAGCAAGCAGAGGAAGGAATTAAACCAGTTATTGAACAGCTAAAACAGGTAGGAATTCTTGTTGAATGCCCAGATTCACCCTGCAATACTCCGTTGTTTCCTGTAAAGAAACCGGATGGGTCATGGAGGTTGGTTCAGGATTTATAAGCAGTTAATTCAGCTGTGATCCCAAGAGCACCGGTGGTCCCTGACCCCTATACATTACTTAATGATTTACTACCTCAGCACAGATATTTTTCTGTCATAGATATAAGCAATGCTTTTTTCTCCATACCACTACACAAGGAGAGTAGATTTTGGTTTGCATTCACTTTCCAAGGTAAAAGATACACATACACCAGATTGCCACAGGGTTATTGTGAGAGTCCAACAATATTCGCACAAGAAATGGCTGCGAATTTAGCTCAGTTTGTTCCCCCAGAGGGAAGCCAGGTTCTGTTGTACATATATTCCGAATAACACTGCCCCTGATGGGAGCATCACTCGAGCTTTGAAAGGTTTGGAAATGTTATCCGAAGAATTGGCAGAGAACTCTGGGGTAAATAATCCCTTCACAGACTTTCTACAAGCATGGTTTGGAAAATGGAGTCATCTCATCAGCAGTTTCCTGATGTCCGTTGGAGTCGCTGTGGCTATTGTGGTGGTATGTGGTTGCTGTTGTATACCCTGTATCAGAGGTCTTCTACAAAGACTGGTTGATACTGCTGTTACAAAAATGATGCACCAGCAGTTGCAACAGACTGGTGAAAGTGAATACATTGAAATGTGACTTTTGCAAATGTTTTGAAGTTTAAAAGTTTGTCTTGCAAATGAAGTAATGTATGCAAAGAAAAACTTAGTTTTTACCATATATTGCTGAAATAAAAAGACAAATAAAAGTGTTTTGAGGGGGGAAATGTTAAGAGAAAAAGTTTTAAAACACATTATTATTATTTGTCTCTTTCTCCCATCTAGCAAAATGAATATGCTATTTGCTGAAGTGTTGGTAAGAAAAGGTCATTGAACCATGTTTATTAAAGATGGGCTTTATCTATGATAGATGTAGTTTGCTTATGAACTTGAATAACACCCGTTTTCTATACTTCTGAATAAGAGTTAATTTACTGAGGCAGGCTCTGGAAAATTCCAGCTACCACTGTGGTTTTGAGGTAAACGTTCTACACTAGCTGTGGTTTTGAGGTAAAGCATTCTTTTCTGAGGTAAATTGTGATCCTAGATGTTTTTCCTAGCCAACTGTCAACTGTTAGAAATGTAACAAAAGCTATTTTGGCTAGTAACAGGAAAGTATAAAAGTTGATGTCAGTAAACAAGCTGATCAGATTGAGATCATCTTGGCCAACATGCTGCTGTAATCTGGTTAGCTTCAAATAAAGAAGTTTTTCATCACCTGAAACAGATGTGACTCACTTGAATTTTTTCTTCTGACAGTTATTCAACAGAATATTTGGGACAAAGGAAAAGAGGAGTACTTATTTTAATTGCAAGAGGAGCTCCAATAGTGATAGAAGAGGAAAAAAAAGATAATAATGGAAGATACGTAGTACTAAGGGGCTCCTGGCTAGGAAGAAGGATTACACTGGCATGCATTTACATCCCCCATAAAAATGCTATAATAGAGCCTAAGAAATTTTGGGGGGAAATAATCAGCTTTCAGCAAAGAATATTACTTATAGGTGGCGACTGGAATTTGGTTTGCAACAGTGGAGATGTGTCTGGGGGGCCTAGCAGGGATAATATAACAAGGGAGGGTAGATTTCTGAAGAAATTTATGAAAATGTTTGGCATGGAAGATGTGACTTCAGTACTAGGAGTTCGGAGTGAATTTACATATTACTCACTGAGATACAAAACTTGGCTAGGTCAAATGGATTTTATATCTCACAGGAACATCTGCATTTAATTGAAGGTCTTGAAATGCACCCAATAACTATTTCAGATCATGCACCGATAATAACCAAAATAAAAATGCAAGGTAATGAAATGAAAATGGGAGACTAGCGCTTCCCCACCTACCGGTTGAAGAGAGGAATTTAAGGAATGGGTTGTGGAATTCATTCAGGAGCTACTAGAGAAGATAGATTTGTTTTCTGAAAACATAGCTAAGGAGTGTGATTACATTAAAGTGAAGTTTAAAACTAGGTTGGAAGTAAAATAAAGGGAGCTATGGCTAAACAGTAACAATAATTATTTAGAGGGATTGACAAATGTTAAAGTATTGCAAAATAGGGGGAATCTCTCAGAACAACAAAAGGAGCAACTGCAGAATGCTAAACAAAAAATAAGGGATTACCTCAATAATATGCATGAGTTTAGAAAGACTGCTGTTAAGCAGCTGTTTTTTGATAATAATTCTAGAGCACAAAAACTTTTAGCACAAGAACTCAGGCAACAAAAAGAGGAGAGGGTATTCACCAATCTTAGGGAGCCTATAACAAGGAAGATAACACGAGACCCTATAGAATTATTAGAAATATTTTGGAAATGTTATGAAAATTTGTATAAAGCAGAGAAATACAGAACTCAAGAAAAGGCACAAACAAAAATGTTTATGGAAGAATTAAACATGCCAAAGGCAGAGGTAGATGAGGCTCAATTACTAACCGTTAGGATAGGAGGGGATGAGATAAAAATGGCTATGTATAACCAATCTACAGGAAAGTCCCCAGGAATAGGTGGTATTCCTGTGGAAGTTTGGAAGTTAGGAGGGAAAAAATTATAAAGATCTGGAAGGTTTTGTTTAACAGTATTTTAACAGGAGGAGAAGTTCCAGCATCCTGGAAGAAGGCAGTGGTAACGGTAATATCCAAGGAGGGTAAAGGTCCATTGGATCCAGCTTCATACAGGCCCATTTCATTACTAAACAATGATTATAAAGTGTTTGTCTATAATGGCTAAAAGAATGGCAAAAGTGATACCAAAATTGATAGATATGGATCAGTGTGGTTTTGTGGAGGGGAGGCAGACATTTGACAATATTAACAGAACATTGATGATCCAGAGAGAAGCAGAATGTAAGAAAATACCACTGTTACTGGTGGGTCTTGATGCAGAGAAAGCATTTGACAGAGTAGACTGGGACTTCATGAACAGGGAAATGGAAGCATTTGCTTTCCCTGATACAATTATAAGGTTGAATAGAAGAATATATGAGGGATCGGGGGGGGGGTAAAGTGGGTGAGGTCCTCTCCCATAATTTCTGCTTGAATAGAGGAACCAGGCAAGGCTGTCCTCTTTCCCCTTTGTTTTTTGCATTATATTTAGAACCACTGGCAAAGAAAATAAGGGACTCAGAAATTCAAGGATATAATTGATATGGTAGTCAGAAAAAGCTGGCTCTATTTGCAGATTATATTATTCTATATGTGATAAAACCAGAAAGGGACACTACAGTGTTGTTGAACATTTTAAGACAGTTTCAAATCTTCTCAGGATACAAAATTAATGAAGCTAAAACAAGGCAGTAGCAGTAAATTATGCACCCACACACGAATTGGTCCAACAATATCCATATTTATGGGGACATGATAATATGAAGTATTAAGGAGCATGGATTAGAAAGGACTCTGTGGTGGCAGCTAAGGATATGTAGGAAGAGACTAAACAGAAGATAATACAAAAATTGAGAAACTGGAAGTTTTGTTATATGGATATGGATACTAAGATACAAGCCATTAAAATGTTTTTAGTCCTTTTAGTCTCATCAGGTCAGGCATACTTTTATCACCCAGAGTAGAAATTGTGGACAGCAATTAAAAAAGAGTTGAAGGATTTTATCTGGGAAGGGAAAACAGCAAGGGTCAAGTGGGATAAGCTGATTCTAGCAATAGAACAAGGTGGACTAGGATTGCCTAATTTGAGGGGATATTTTAGAGCAACACAGTTAAGCCTCATACATAGCACAGGCAGAAAACTATAATTCAAGGTGGAAAGGGTTGATGGTGATGCTGGGAGGAAGCTCAAGAAATAAGGAGATATTGGGATTTTGGATGCAGACTCTTAAGGAGAACAACCAAAATTATACAGAGTATTATATTCATAAAATAGCAGGGAGTATTCCAGCACGAGAATGGAGAAAAGAGATTTTGCCAGTAGGGTTGACTGTGGTCAGGATTACAAACAATAGGCAAGAGGGGGCTGGAATTTATTGGAGAAAATTGCCAAGGAACCAAGGTATTGGGAACAAATAACTAGAAAGGGAAATGTAATAGAATGGAAAGAGGCCAAAAATTTATTTGGATTGCAGGTTAGAGATTGCCTTTTCTATCAAGGATTGATATCAGAGTATAGGCAAAAGGAAAGAAATAGGGGGCTCCTAAATGAAAATTTTAATGGAATGTAGAACAGAAGCTACCATTAAAAAAGGAATAATTATTAAAGAATATAAAATACTGCATGATAATTACAAGAATCAATCCGATGAGCTTAGAAAGGATTGGGAAGAGAGACTGGATAAGCAATTCACAAAGAGACAATGGGGATATATGTATTTCTCCCAAATATGCAACAAAGTCTAGAAGATTTAGGATCTTTGCTTGGAAGTGTTTACATAGGTATTTTTATACCCCAAGTAGACTCCAAAGAATTTTTACTCAGGTGGATAGCAAATGCTGGAGGTGTGATGGGCAAGAAAGAGACAGATAGGAACATATTTTTTGGAGGTGTGATGAGCTGGCAGACTTTTGGGATTCCCTGCGGGCTGCTCTGTCAGAGGTGCTAGGTGGGTGGATTGGACTGACTGGGGAAATGAATTTTTTGAGTTATGCTAAGAATCGAAATTGCCTAGACATAGTAAAGCCTTGCTGAGTCTTATTATGGTGGCTGCCAAAAAAGCAATCACTAGAAAATAGAAATCAAAGTCTAGACCAACTTTACTAGAAGCAGTGACTATAGTAACTTAGATAAAACAACTTGAATTTGGATCTTTAGAAAAGGGAAGGAGCAAACTACATAGAAAAAAATGGAAATTGTGAGAAAAGTATATGCAGAGCAGGAATGAGGTTTAAGTGGCAGGATTTGAATGAGTTATATAATGCTTAACTACCAATGACTAGAAAGTTTATAAGTGTAGTTAATGTTTACAACTACAGTTGTTTCATTGGTGTATGTGATGTAAACTGTTTACAACTAAAGTGATTTTATGTTGTATGTTTTTCATTTATAAGATAAGATTAGTAAGATTATAAGATAAGGTAAGATTATCTTTGTCACATTTGAAAATTTAATAAAGATGTTAGGAAAAAAAACAAACATGTCAATACATCTCAAGTCATACAATTTTTCCTCCCACCAACAATGATATAACAAACACCATTTCATTGTTTAAAATTTCAACGTGTCAAAAGTTTGAGTACCACACATGGTGAAATCTCACTGCCATATTTCACACCTTCTGTGCTGCTTGATGTATTCAGTGCCAATGTGTCTGGCAAGCAATTGGGCTTTCACTTGCATAAATGCTGCTGGCAAAGCTGTGTTTCTTTGTGCAGAAGCTGTTACACTTGAGATCTGAACTGGTTGCCAATTCAGACCCATATTTCTAACTTGACTGCAGCAAACATGGCTGGTGATGGTAGGGCTAGTATTCCATTTAGAGCACAAAGGTGGGGTGTTATAAAGTACAGGATTTTGTGGCACTCCTCATGAAGCTGCACAGCTGTATAATACTACAGGGGGAGTATACCAGGTCTCAGTATAAAGCTGAGGTTTGAATTGATTAGCCAAGGCTGTCTCCAATGCAAGTGACATCTCACACACAATGCTGTCACCACTACAGGACCTTCTGAGCCAATGGGAGAAAGAATTTAGGACTGCAGACACCCCTCAGTTTTGTAAGTATACTGACCCATCACCTGTCTATAATATATCATTAATTATCCACCCAATGCAGTTATTCATTATGCTTTCATATATCGTTTTTCTTTTTTTACCGTACAGCTGCAGCAGAGATAGCAGAAAAGTGAGACTAACTCACTTCAGACAGGCATGGATTCAGTATGCATCTGTTCTGATTGCAAGGCACATGAGTATTGTCAGTCTATCACTGTATGTCATGTTGAGAAGGCATACCTTAACTTTTATATGAAGCCTACTTGTCTGCTCCAATAACTCTTGGTTCTTGTAATAAGCAAGTAGTACATCAGATTGATTATTAGTGAGTTCAGTAGTCAGAAGCAGAAATTTGATTTTTACAGTCTTCTATTTATAACATATTTTAACTTCAATGCTGCCTGACATTAACAATTCAATATTTGGAAATGCAGTTATTACCTTAGAAAGCAGATGTCTGAGATGGCACAGTGAAATACATGATTGCATTAGTCATGTTATACCACTGTGATTGATTGATTGATTGATTGATTGATTGATTGATTGATTGATTTTATGGAATATTCATGCCTTCCCATCATATCTGGATATCTGTGGCCAAGGTGTACTTTTGTATTTGTCATCCTGTTTTATATATTGAAATAATTAAGTAATGTGACATGTTACTGATCTAATCCTCCCTTTTTTGTCTCCCCAAATGCTATCTCTATTTGTTTTTATTTATTTTTTATTTTTCAATTCATTGCTGCTGAAAACAAAATGGCCATCAGCACAGGTAGGTAGACTGACCACTGAGTTTCGGCCTGCCATATCTCAACAGGTGACTGTGGCAGCACTACCACAGGCAGCACATACACCCGCTACATCTGGGTCACAACCAGTCAGTGTTGCCTCCAGAACACCTGCCCTATCTGCTTCATCTATGTCAGGTAGCTCTGCCCCAGCTGCTGGTGCAGTGGTACCCTCTGGGAGCAGTAGTACTGGAGGTGATGACCCAACAGGATGTGACAGGGCTGGTGAAAGCATTATGGTGAGGGGCCTGAATTGGCAAGGTTGAAAAGGTCCTGCATTATATTGCCAAAATGATGCCACATCCAGCACTGATCCAGACAGATGACTCAGGAGACATTTCTGAGTATAAGGACTAGATTCTCACTGTTTGCAAGTTGGTCATGGATGTGCCTCTGAGGTCCCCTACCTATCTCTAATCATGGTGTCCATCTCCATACCTGTCTGATTTGTATGTCTTGTATGTCTAGGCCTGCTACCTAACTTACTCTACCTACCTGATCCTCTCATTCCTAAGCACCTTTCCTAACATTCCTCTTTCTCAAAAAAATGTTAATTGTCCCAAAAAGAATACTCTCCATACATAGCTTTCCATTTCACCTAAGTGTCATCCTGACTCACTTGATTTGGTCCAATTTATTGTACAACATTATTCTGTTATTGTCACCCATCCCTGATGTGGTGACTTTCTAAAATCATGAAATTCTTTGTACAATTCTACATTTATGCTGTGAAGAAATGGATAGCTAAGACCACCCTCCTGTAAATTCCTATCTTTTTTCCCCTGTATCCTAAATCTGCTGGACACCCCCCATTTTCACCACTGTTGTATCAACCCCTTTTTCATACATTTAATCTGGCCAGGAAATAAAATAATACACAATCCACATGGCCAGAAATTGCCCATCAAAAAGCCTTCACTTTTTCTTCTCAGCATTTGTGCAGAGATTGGCATCACACACCAGTGCTGAGTGACTGTGAATGCCATTCAGCATCCTATAGCCAAAGCTGAAGTTTTTAATTTTAGATACAGTAGTCTGGTTACTTTAATGTAAATGTGTAGAAATGTAAATGTGCAGAAATCCTATGTACTGTAGGAGTAGAGAGTAAAGGCAGACTGAAGGCACTTCTGTGAAAGGGTTACTGTAACAGTTCTTAGGCTGCTGGATGTAATGAACTAGAAGTTCATATGTGGTGTGTTGAGATATTTCCCCTGTCTGTAGATGGATGTTTTTACATGCTATCATGGGTTCAATTACAGTTGTAGGTCAAATTCTTATTTCATGACATTTTATATTTCTATCATATGGTTAACTGCAAATATCTGCATTCGTCTCCTTTTCCAACATTTCAGTAACATACGATTTGAATGGTGCAGTAAGAAAGCATTTGCAAAATTCCAGCACCAACAGGGAGACTTATTAAGCTACCATTATCCTGCTTATGTCTTAATGTTGACTGTATGCTTCAGTCCCGTCTTGTTCCCTATAGCAAGCACTTTATTGTACAGAACATGATAAATTAATAATGAGGAATTAAGTAAGAGTAACGCACAATAAAAATGGCCCTACATGTCCCAGAAACAATGCTGCTGCTATTTCTGTCTCCATGTCTTTACCTCTCTTCAATCCTTCTGCTTCCTTTGGTTTTTCACTGTCCGTTTAATTGTTGAGGCTCATTTTTGCATACTTCAAGGGTTCTAATCCAGGCATTAACAAATTGTTGACTGTTTTTAGTACACTATTTTGTGTGTGACTGCTGTCTATATATTGTGTTGAACCACCATTATTCTGATTCTTTCAGAAGCTACTTGATCCCTGCCTTCCTCTCCCTTTGTCTATGTATCTTATTCCTTCTGTGTCCTTAGTCTTTCTCCTTTGCATTTGCACAGTGTATTGCACTGAGCCCCAACTGCAGCTTATGCTAAATGAAAGTATACAGCTTATGGCAAAATCGTGTAAGTGTTTGCCTTCAGCTGCAGTAGTCTGGTCTCTTTCATGCTACTGTGCTAGGCTTTGTATGGTCAGGCTAATCTTCTGTTGTACAAACTGAAGAGATGAATATACAGCCGTCATGAGGGTAATGAAGAGTAATGCATACATTTTCCTTCTCTGCAATCTGTTGTCATATCTGAACTTTGTGAAGTAGAAATTCCTATGTGCCGTGTTTAGATAATACTCAGGTCCATAGATTTTTCTTCAAATACTTTCAAGGTTTGAATTTAGATGTATATCTCTGTGTTTGTGAATGTTTGTTATGACCTCTGTGGGTGTAACTCTTGGCTACATATTTTCTTAACTCACTCAAACCTAAAACGCCTTTTTTGTATACTTCCATTTTACACCCATACCGCCTTATGGCATCCAGAACTTTTTTTGGATCTGGCTTCTTTACCAAAGTGACTTACTAGCTAATAACAGGCAATGAGTTATTAATAAAATAACACTAAGATTGTTAGTCAAGGGTGTCCTGCAGTGGAGAAATTAATTGTTGTTTGCCACTTATTATTCATATTTTCAAATTTATTTTCACATTTTCATAATTTATTGACATACTTAACATACAAGGCCATGTAAAACCCTGAGCTGTTGGACATGCTCCAGGAAAAGAAATCCCAATCCCTTAGAGCCACACGCTCCAGGGATCTAAACCTTGTCATCACAATGAACAGAACATGCTGGAGGGATAGGTTCCTGACCCAGAGACTCCCCAGACTCTGGAATAGACTGCCCATACATGTCAAGCAGAGCACCTCCTTAGACCTCTTCAAAAGGAACCTTGACGATTGGATGGGAGATAGGAAACTCACCCCAGGGATGATGTCAGTCGCCCTGCTAGACAGGGGTCCAGGGAAGTAAATATTGTGGGAAGAAATATCCAGGGAATTGTTACGGCTAGACTTGGGCCGATAGCCTAGTACCAACCTATGAACCTATACATGATATTGAGCTGTATGGTGTGAAACACCAATGTGGGCAACAAGACAAATCACTATCAATGCTAGTTTATATAACACTATGCTAGAAATATTGCTATTTTCTTGCTAGTAATTGTGTAAATAAGCAATATTTCCATATGTACTTCATACTCCAAAATCTGAGTGACTTATAAACAGTTGTATGACATTAAGTGGAACTTTAGATGCCGTTGAAAAAACTGTCTTTGATATTTGCACTGTAAGTTGCCCATCTTGAGCGATATCCACTATTATTTGTTTTGCTAATTGTACAGTTTAGCATATGTTCTCATTTTTCTGTAAATATTTCAACAAACATGCACTTATACAGAAATTTCTTATTGCCACATGAAAGCTTATATTTAGTTAACATAAATGTTCTAAAAATATATTTATAGGTTGTACAGTTTTCAAGATATGAAAATTTGTGAAAGTTTAAAAATATAATATGCAGTTTATGTGCATTAAAATATATTAAATTATTTATGGAAAATGCAATGAATACGCTGACTATTATAACTGTGAAGAGTACTTCTTACTAATAACAATGCTGTTTGTGCAGTTTTAATAGCTTTTATTGTTCACAAAATACATTTTTTTATCTTTTACTTTTTAAGTTTCTTTTTCAGAAAGTGCTCTGAAATGCAAGATGTGTGTAGGCTGCTAGAGGTGTGACATTCCACAACACATAGGTGTTAATGAGTTAATATACCATTATCCTACTACTGTATTAATGTGCTTGTTCCCTGTTGTGAAGACTGTCTTGAACAGATCTTGCTTGAGTAATTAATATGATAAAGTCAACAGTAACACAACACAAATATGTGCAGAAGTAAACCATATAATAACCGCTTATGTCCGTATGTATATTCCTGTCACCAATGGTCCACCTGTTCCCACCACTTCTATGTCACCAAATAAAACTCCATGATTCCAAACTGTTTCCGTAAACTATGCTTCCACCAGAAATAACATGCACGGTCCCTCATGTGTATCATGATACACTTGTAGCATATATATATATATATATATATATATATATATATATATATACATACACATATATATATATATAGAGAGAGAGAGAGAAGAACTGCAACTGTCATAACAAATGTGTAACTCATGACACCTGAAACATGACCATAAACACATATCTTTTCTGTATTCCATCAGCTTGAGACATGGTTGTATGTGTATACTGCTTATTTATGCTAACATTGACACAGACCGCCATGGACTACTTCTAATTCCCATTCTAAGTTCAATACTTCTAGATGCGATTAAGCACATGCTAATACTTTGTCATCAGCAGCGCAATTGAGCTTGCCCGTGCTGTACTTCAAGAAGAGAGTAAAAAATCTTTGCAGCAAATAATCCTTTGTTTAGGTTGTCCAAAATTTGTATGTTTTTATTGCATTTTGAAAACAAGGTATCTGAATTTCATAGTGATGTTGACTCAAGGCAGTCTGTTACTGTATGTCTGCACTCCATGTCTTACACTTGCAACTGTGTTACAATGGTGGGTAACCTTTTCACACATAATCCATCACTGTTATTCCACAGTGCACCATCATATATAGGAATTGTCTGTTTCTATTGCCAATGCACATTGTAAAAGCATGAGACAAGACAAGAGACGGTGACACTATAAATGTTTACAATTTCCATGCAGTCATCCAGGAATGAACTGTCAGGAATGCTTAATTGTTAATCCAGTGGTTTACAATTTTGATTGTAATTGGCATCACATACTGTGAAACAGGTACAAGTCCCTCACAGTAATGTAATGTACATGAAGGACAGTATATGTATATATATATATATATATATATATATATATATATATAATCTTAGTACAGAAGTATGTCATTACATGGAACAAACACAGTGCTGTTATGCTAGCATGTTCACAAACATGCATTTGTCCCAAAACCTATGATGCACTGTATCAGATCTTCCAAACAGTGAAGTTTTACTAATTATAAATGCATTTTCACATTGTTAAAGTCAGACTTCTCCTGTGGTGCTTGAGACTAATACTGTGTTCTCTAGATTGTGTAACTAGGTAGGTAGGACATTCATTTCTCATGACGGGGAATGTGTGTGTATGTGGGGTGGGTTTAGCAACAGCTAAGTAATGCCTCTATGTCAAATGTGCTCTGTCCACTTCCACTGAGGAGAATAGGTTCATAGGTTCATAGGTTCATATTAGGCTATCTGCCCTAGGGCATTTATAATCCTAGCCAGAGTGTGTGTGGCTTTCACCACCCCTTAGGAAGAGAATACTATACCCATTAGTTTGCTGTGCCTCTGTCCAGCAGTGATACAGAGATGATTCCCGGGGTAAACCTACGATCTCCCATCCACTCGTCAAGATTTCTCTTGAACAGAGTCAGTGAGAGGCTCTGCCTCACATGGACTGGGATTCTGTTCCATAGTGTAGGGAGTCTCTGGGTGATGAATCTGTCCCTCCAGCACGTCCTATTTATATCCGTGTTGAGGTTTAAGTCTCTTGCTCTCGTGGCTCTGGTGGATTTGGATTTTTTGAGGTGGAGCATGTCCATTAATTCTGGGTTGGACATGGCCTTGTATGTCAGGCACAGATCACCTCTGAGCAGGCGGTATGCGACTGAATAGAGCTGGAGTTTCTTCAGTCGGGCATCGTATGACATATGTTTGAGCCCTTTATCCTTTTGGTAAGGAACTTTTGGGGTCTTTCCAACTGCTGCAGGTGTCGGGTAAGGTACATTCAATGGGCGTTGTACTCAATCATTGGTCTGATAAGTGAAGAGTACAGGGGTACAATGACCTCTCCTGATCTGGATGTGAATCCCTTCATGATCAGGTGGGCAATGTAGAAGGTCTTCCTAACCACTTTGGCAATGTGAGTGTCAAAAGAGAGGTTACTGTCAACTTGGGTCCCCAGGTCCCTGATAACTTCTTCCGTGTTTAATGGATTACCACTTATGTGGTAATTAGGGGTTACCTTGTTTTTCCCAAAAGGTATGACTATACATTTTTTGGCATTTAGCTTAAGGCCATGGCTCTGGCACCAGTTATCCATTTCTATGAGACCTTTCTGGAAGATGTCTGTGTCTGATGGAGTGTCAATTATGGTGCCCAGTTTGCAGTCATCTGCAAATTTTGTCAGCCACAATCCCCCTATGTTTGCGTGCACTTCAGAAAAATAAATGCCGAACAAGAGGGGGCCCAGGACTGAGCCCTGTGGGACACTGCTCGTGACCGGCTTAGAGTCTGACATGGCACCAGCAACTCTAACCCTGTGTGTTCTGTCCTTGAGCCAGTTTGCAACCCATCTTGTGACATATGGGTTTACATCTAAGCTGGTGAGCTTTTCTATGATGCCCGAGTGGGGTATTGTGTCGAACGCTTTTGCTAGGTCAAGGTAGGCTGTGTGAACTGCCTTACCCTCATCAATGGCCTTAGTGACTGTTTTGAAAAAGTCGACCAAGTTCAAGAGGCAGGATCTGCCCTTGACAAAGCCAAATTGGGTAGGATCCAATGTCTGTAGGTCTCCAATGTCTTTATTTATGAGTTCCATTATGATCCTCTCCATAGCTTTGCAGACAAGGCTCATCAAGCTTATGGGGCGGTAATTTCCAGGGTCCGTAGAAGCACCGCCTTTGTGGAGTGGGACCACAGTTGCCGTACGCCATTCTTTGGGTACATATCCTGTAGTAAGGCTAAGATTAAACGGCAGCCTTATGTGTGGGTTTAGTTCCTCATTGAGTTCGTGTAGCACACAGCCGGGGACACCGTCCGGTCCCATTGATGCTGTGTTTTTTGCTTTAGAGAGAGCAGCTCTCACCTGGGCATCTGAGATGTTTGGGAGGCTAGACTCTGGTGGGATAGATATTTCTCCTTTTGGGGAGGGAGGGGAGAAATTTGCACTGAACCGGTCTGCCAGTATGTTTGCAATGTCTGTGGGTTCAGTGATTTTTATCATTTTGGACTAATTCTGAGCATATCTGGGAGTTTCCACCCAGGTTTCTAACATAGCTAAAGAAGGCTTTATGATTGTCATTTGTGTCATTAGCGATTTTTCTCTCAAAGTTGGCCTTGGATGATTTTATGAGTGATCGTAGTTTTTTGCTAGTATTGATCAGAGATGCCTTCCCATTTAGGGATTTTGCTCTGTCATGTAGTAGCTTTCTCCTCTTGTTGTAGAGTTTGTTTATGGCTGGAGTCCACCAGACCGGGCGCCTGCCTTTGGTGGAAAGGGTCTTGATTTTATTAGGGATTGCTTGATCCATACATTCCTGGAGGTGCTCGTAGAAGGCATTTGTAAGGGTTTCAGCAGCGTGGGTTGTGGTTTCCACTGGCTCGGGGGCCTTGAAGGATACCACTCCAGTCTTAAGAAGTGTGAAGTTTGCTTTTGAGAAGTTCTTCACTGTGGTCTTTTTTGCTGGGGGTGGGGGCGGGATGTGGATCTCCAGCGAGATTAATTTATGGTCTGATCTCACCAATGAGGGATATACTTCTGGTGTGGAGCATTTTGTCCCCATGTTTGTGATGATCAGGTCTAGTATATTTTCTCCTCTTGTGGGAATAGTGACTAGTTGTTCCATAGCATTTGAGTTTATGAACTCAAGGACACAGCTCACTCTGCACTTTATTCCATTCTAAGAGAAACATCACCTCTACAAAGTGATGGAGTCATCATGTCAAAAGTGTACTATCTCTCTTTAAGAGTCAGACTTCTCCTGTGTGGCTTACGATTAATACTGTGCTCTCTAGGTTGTGTAACTAGACAGGTAAGAGGTTCAAATCTCACAGTAAGAAACTTGTGTGTGTGGCTGCAATATCAGGTACATATAGTTTCATAAACAAACCTGCTAGATCAAGTTCCATTCAGGGGAAAATTTTACCCTGAGTAAGTATTCCACTATCCACTTATCCCAGTTTTACCACAAACATCTCTGCAATGCATTGATGAGGTCATACTATCAAAAGTGCACTCTCGACCTATAACCACTTGCAACTAATACTGTGTTTTCTCAATTGTGTAACTAGTTAGGTAGATGGTTCAAATCTAACAGTGGTGAACTTGTGTGTCTGTGTGGTTCTAGTGTCATGGAAGTAAAGCTTTAACAACACATGTGCTATGTCCACTTCCAGTCATGAGAAAACATTAGCATTGGTCACAGCTCCCTCTGCAATTTATCCCACTTTTAATACAAACCTCTTCTCTACAATACACTGATGATGTTATCCTGTCAAAAGTATGAGTCATACTTTTCCTGTAGCACTTAAGGTTAATACTATGTTCTCTAGATTGTATAATTAGATAGGTAGGTTCAAATCTCATAGTGGGTCCCTACAACTCAGACTTCTCCTGTGGTGCCTGTGCCTAATTTTATGTTGTATAGATTTTGTAAACAGACAGGTAGGAGTTCAAATCCAAGATGGAAAAGCTAGTGTGGAGGTGTGTGCTCTCATGTATAGTTATCTATGTGACAACACCCCTTATGTAAACTTCCACTTAGAAGACATATTTTCTCTTGTAGAGGATTATCCTATAGATTTATATTATCCTCAGGCAATAAACAGTTTTGAAAACACAATGCTTACATTATGCTGTCAAAAATGAACTACATCAAACCACTTGTATGAGTTATCCTATGGTTCTGGTTGTTGATACTGTGCTCACCAGACTGTGTAAGTACAGAGAGAGGAGGTTTGTATTGAGCAATGATTGACCAATATGCATGAGTGTTTGCCTGTCATGCTGTGTAGAGAATGCTTCTAATGCCTGTTGTATGAGTAGCTGTTTAGTGTTACTGTGCACTTCAACCACCTTCATACATTTTTAAAATATCAATGTATGAAAGAGTGATGATGTCACCCATTCAAATGTGCAGATTAGAAAAGAACATCTAGTCTGGTGAGTGTGATTTAGGCAGTGTTCTGTACCATGTGATCTTTGGTAGTCTGTTCAAATCTAGCCATAATACTTTAGACTCACTTTTGTCAGCATGCTTGTGAATGTGCAGGTGGGTAACAGTGTTTTCAACCAGCTGTCTGCTGTATACATGTATGGCTGGGGATTCCTATTGCAATGATGTCTGCTCATTTTTCACACAGAAATGTTTTACTGGAAAATGATGATGCCATAGGATGACACTGGGCTTTTCTGTGAGAAATGCAAAGGCTTTTCTTGTGGGATGAGGACATAAGGCTATCTCCTGTATGCTGTTGCTTTAGTATGGCATGTGTTAGAATCCGTGACTGTCCACACCTTGTGCATGTGTTTGTGTATACCTAGCAGAAGGCAATATTGTGTGAGAAAGGCACATATAGTATTTTAAAGAAATTACTGGCACACATATCTTTGCAGCAATAACATTATGCCACTGCTTTAAAGATCAAAATATTTCACACTTGTAGTACCAGTGGCACCATGGTGCATTCAATCTTTCCAAAATCATGTAGCTTCTGTCATCACATTGTCAGCTGTTCAAAACCCACATTGGCTGACTGTAAGCACTGCATGTCCTAAGGCTATTATGCATGAATGACATCCACAAGTGTTATAATGTATACAATTACAGTGGGAGAAACCTCCCTCAGCCTTTTCCTCTTGTATAAATTGTAATACTATCATGTGATATAATGACTTCACATTGGTGAAATCTCACAGCTTTGTTAAGAGTTCCAGTGTGGTACATGCAATTCATACATTTTTGTAGTAAGTGAACTTACATAGCTTGTGTTCAGTTCCAGTCAAAGGCAACATTCTGACATTTCACAAACAGCACTGCATGACATTTTTATTCTCTGTTTTTACTTTGGAGGAAGAAATATCAAGTCATTTGGTAATATCCTGCCAGTAAGACAGTTGTTCAGTGAATGTTGTGGTGTGGGTGCTCCTGCATCATGTGCATTCAGTAATGACTTGTATGGCATACCTAAACAGACACAGTGTATTTCTAATCTGGGACAGTATTGTTGGACAGCTTCCTTGTCTGAGAAACATTGATATTGCAATGCTCACAGCTGTGTGAATATTGATATAGTTACCTCCTTGTTATCATTCTGACAAAGTAATATTGTACACATTATCCTCAAATGTCCTTTACTACTTCACACAATAATTTGATTTATTTTTGACAAGATCCATTGCTATATTGTGTGGCATATGTAATGAATACACAGCTCTTTAGAGTGTGTAGTATGATAGGCAGGGGTTTGAATCTGGTAACATCTGTTGTCACATAACTGTCTCGGACAGGAGTGACTTAGGCAAAAGAAGCATTTATTTATTGCACAGAGACCAATATTTTTAAGGTGTCATCCTCCATGATAGGGGATCCATACCCATTAAAATAAGGAAGTTCTGTAAGCCCTTCAAGTGTGTTTGTCATGACACACACAGAATGCCTATTTCTATGGTACTGGAGGTTGATATACATTTTTCTGATATCTGTCCTGGCATATGTTTAAATTTCTCAACATGCAAATGTTGAGTATGTCATTGATTGTTCATAGGTATTACTTAATTTTTACTGTATTGCATGTATTCCTGCAAACATGTATGTATTATTGAAATTGTTTTCTTCAGCTTTACTGGACATGGGGGCTTATATAACATGTGCTCTTGTATGGCATGATGCCAAATCATAATAAAGTGTGACTGGGCCTGTGTTCAGACACTTTCTTGTGTTTTGTGTTGTTTACATGATGTTATGACAGTGTTCACCATAATGTCTTATGAGCATTCCCAGTATAGTCCTATATGACATGCACTCCATTTACAAACAGATACCTTGAACTACTGCACTGTCATCAAATATGTGTTGTGATTTGTCACTTGTATATTTTGATTGCTATTATATTACTGTTTATGATGCACATGTATATAAAACACATGCTTGTCTAAGATATGTGTCAAGTTAGTATACCCTCCATCTGTCGTTGTCTAGTGAAAACAAATTGTAAAACATGTCCCTTTCTGTTGTGCCAGATGCAGCTGCTGTACAGCTCATGTCTTGTTTATACAACATGAAGTGGAAGATACAGAGCATTACAGTCAGTTGTCACACATACATTCTCTGTATATACACATCATATTCAATAACTGTACTATATGTAAGTGTCCCCTAATGTATCCACTGTCCTTGCTAACTATTATCTGAACTCAGGATATTACCAACATTAATATCACATTTACTCCCCTTTCTTACAACATTGCATTGTGTCACTTTCACATCAATTGTAAGCATGTCCATTTTAAGTTATATATAGGTAAACAATTAGAAACAAGATTATTTATTATTACTATCGATATGCACATCTTTCTGTTGAAAATGTTTCTTTGTGACATCATCACATTCAAATGCATTAACTGAATAATTTTTTACCATTTACCCCCCTCATGCTTACCCCTGCACTATTAACATTGTATTCAGTGTAAATTATCTCAGATTTGTGTCTCCTGCATCTACATGATTAGAATCCACTTGCCCTTTCTTCACATAAGCTGTCCGTGTGTGCTTGCATAACACATTTGCCTAAGGCAAGGAATTTTGTTTACATTCTGTGCTCATTTTCCCACCACTATTTCATGGCCACCAACACTGCTTCTGGCCACGGAATGGTGTTTGGAAATACTTAAGCACAATGAGCAGCATGCATATTCAATGTCATCATGTGGGCTTCACATGTTGATGAATCCCAGGGTCAGTCATTTTTTATTCAAGGAAGAAATATGTTGTGCCCAAGGCTTAAACAGAGAAAACAGTAATTTTCAATAAACTCATAAGGCAAATTCTTGGGAGGATACTTAACTCAAAGCTAGGAATAGTCCATGTCTTCTAATCACCCTAAAAAGATAGTTACTGTCTATGTACCCCTTTGTTGTAAGAGAATGGCATGAAACTGAATGTACAAATAGCTACAATCATATATTTCAAGTTGTTGCCCCATATGTATACACAGCATGCTTCCTCATCCCTAATTCCAAAGGACAGACACCTTCTGTGAAACTCTTTTATGTCCGAATGAGAAAAAAGATAAAAGATAAACTAGCTGTAGTAATATATTTTGGGTCCCATTTACATTGTTGAAGGGTCTCTTAAGCGAACACCCTTTGATCAACATTTAAATGTCGAGCTACAAAAAGTTTGAATGGTCAAGTAAGAAAATTTCTTTCCCAGGGGAAAAAAAAATTACTTGGCCGTTATCAGGAATTTGCCCTTTCCTCCAATGAAGTGCAATCTTGGAGTTGGTATATTTAGTTAAGGGGGTGGGGAGCACAGGCCCCCCATTGGGGGGGGTGGGGGGCAAAGCCCCCCCACTTCTTAGGGTTTGATTTTTTTTTTTATTGGCTAACTGATTTTTTCCCCTGGGAAAAAAATCACTTACTTGGCCGTTCAAAGTTTTCGTAGTTCAACATTTACATGTCGATCAAAGAGCATTTTTATTTATTTTATTTATTTTATTTATTTATTTTACATTTGTTAACTGGGAAAGTCCAACTGGATACAGGTCCATTTTCAGCAGAGGCCCAGGGAGAAAAGCTCCAAATGTACAAAAACAAGTGTAAATACAGTTAAATTATTACAGTGAGTTATCACAAAACTGAGATTTGTTTAACAATATGTACACACAGGTACATTTTTTTTCTCACATACATACAGCAAAGGTTGGAAGCAAGTAGCTGAGAAAGAAATAGTTAAAGATTTCATCTGAAAAAGGAAAACACATATATTAGAGTTGGTTATCATACATGGTGTAGTATCAACTTTAAATATTTCCAGTAGGTGGGTGATACACAGAATTTTAAACAGTTAGAGAGTCAGAGATTTATTCCTGTAATAAGGTTCTCATTTATGAATTATGTTTGAGTGGGGGTTAGTCAGGGGGGGTTAGTCGTTTGCTTAACAAACCATTCGAAGATGTAATATAGACCCTATATTTCAACTTGCTGCTGTTGGGTGATTATAAACTGATTTATGTCTACTCTCAAAAGATAGCCAACTGATGTTTGATTGTAAGGAAAGTGAAAAAATGGTGATCACAGTAATCTATTCTAACTTGTTGATACTTAACAGTATACTGCTCATAGACAACATATAATGACCTTGTGTGCAAACCACTGAAATTTGATTGTGATGAAAGTTAAAGAAATAATAACTCTGTCTTCAGTCCTCACACAAGCTATAGTAATCTTCTGTGCCCAAGGCAGATGCATAGGATGGAGACTTCCCTATTAAGCCTGTTTCAAAATCCTATTATACAGCGGGGAATGAGGGGAATGCAAGGCCCTAAGATGCTCTGAGAGTCTAGATGTACTTTAATGCATTTATGCCTTGTATTTGACAGATAATTACTTACAAATTATTCTTTTTGTTACTAATACCCCCAAAAATATATACATGCCCACTAATATTGAGTGTGTCAATAGATTAATATCAGTGACATTTCATTTCTCACCTCACCACACACTCACACATACTAACACTTCTCCAGAGAAGCCTGGTCTGTCACAAGGTGTGCACTCAACTCCACATTGTAATGACAAGACCAGTAATTGCATGTCCTGGAATTCAGAAAAACAGCAAAATAAAAAGGCAACAATAAATTTTGACAATTGCTGTTATACTATAAATTTATTATTATTATTATTATTACTATTATTATTATTTTATGGAAACAAGTCTCCCCTACGGGTTCCTATTATGTTATCGAAGTTCTGAAACTTCGAACACCATAAGGTCGAACCCTTATTTTCGAAGTGTCAGAACTTTGATAATGCTAAAAAAAAAATAAAAAAAAAACAAAGAATAAAGTCTTGCAAACCCCCCACACACCCCCGCTCTTTAAATATACCAACTCCAAGATCGCACTACAGTGCGGTAAAGGGAAATCTTCCCTTTCCGCACTGTATTGCGATCTCTGAGTTGGTATATTTAAAGAGCGAAAGGCGTGGGGGGTGCAGGGGGGGCTTGCAACATTTAGGTAGGTTTTAGGTTTTTTATTTTATTTATTTTTTTTTTACATTCGAATTCCTGAAACCTCGAATATCTGAGTTCGATGCTCTCAGATTTGAAGTTTCCAGGATTCAACAAAGTAATAGGAACCCCACCCCTATACCCTTTAATACTGACAGCCTAGACTAGAGCATATCACTTGTCCAGCATTAGTGTAGTAAATGTTTATGCCTTATAAAATCTAGCTTTAAGAGTTTAAGAAGCTTGCACAGTAGCTTTAAAGAAACTGGCAAAAATTTTTTTCCCTGATTATTTAGCTGCAGCTCTTCCTGGCCAAACATTCAAGGGCCCATGTCCATGTCTTTCCAGTTTGCTAAAAAGATCAGTCTATTTTTGGTACATAACTGTTTAAATTATTGTTGAACAGTATGGCCTTAGCACATGAATAATCTGACAGCCTAAAGGATGGAACAATTTTGATCCAGATGAGTTTCATCATATTGTATTAAATAAATCCATAAACTTATAGACCTCATGCAGCATATGTTTGAATAGTGCCACCTCAAAATCATTGACTCATACATGAATTATCAGGTATTTGTATATAGACTTTTTGTCAAGCATTCAGTGCAAGCAGCAGTCTCTAACTCCTTCTGTGGATATGCAGTTATTTCCAAACTGAAATTAGAGTCATAATCCTCCGAACGTGCCCCAGGTATATGCTGGAGCCTCTGCCTATTGGGCTGAACTTGGTATACCTCCAGTTAGGGGACTCCCAAATAGTATCTTCACAAGGTGCTAACTGACTCATAAAAGCATGAAAAAGTCATAACTGTACTCTGACATTCTATACAGGGTAGGTCTATCTACCACATGGAATTAACTCACTTTTGATGCTTATATCTGCAGTCTCACCCTTTTGTTTACTACCCAACCTAACCTCATAACCACAGGAGAAATGAGGTCATAGGAGTCACAGACTAACAGGTAAATTAAAATCTTTATCCTAGGACTCAGTTCTCACTTCCAGACCACAGTCTGGTACAGTGTCTGCAAGGACTGCAGCTGCTGCACCACTGGTCCACTGGTCATTCTTCTTATTCTCTGAATCCTCACTCTTGAACAAGACTCCAATATATTTAAATTCCTGATGAGGTAGCTGTTACCACATAGCTGTAAAAAACAAGTCACTCTTTCTGAAAGAAGACCATGACCTCTGATTTGGAGGAGCTGATCTAATCCCAATCACTTCTTGCTCAGCAGTGAATCTATTCAGTGTACTGTAGAGGCTAAAAGAACAGTACCACCTGATAGAAGTCTAAATAATACATTTCCTGAATGGGAAACAAGAGTTGCTGGGGGAAATTAAGACATATTAGCATTACCAAAACTTGATTTAACCAAATGAACAAGCCAATCTTTCTTCCGTATTATAAATATTATCATGTACTAAGAAAACACAAGAGGGGAGGTGATTCATCTGTTTTTGTGTCCACTAGATTAAACTCTGTTCTACTATTCAAAGAAAACATCCTTGAACTGCTAACAACCGAAAACAGACTTAAAGGTTGGTCTATATGTGGTGAGGTGGGTGGCTACTTGGTTGTTAAACAGGAAAAATATGTGTTAAGATGGGTGTCCCACAGGGATCTATTTTTGGCCCTCTGCTCTTTGACCTGCTAAAGACTGACTGTCTACTTTCTAACACCTGAATAAGCAATTTGCTGATGACATCAGCATTGGTAGCATGGTCAGTTATACACGTGATCATAACTTCTTTCAAAGCTGCTTGGACCTGTTGGTCAACTGGCTCCTTTTAAAGGGTATGAGGTTCATCATTAAAAAAATGTAAGGTGATGCATTATGGGCATTTGAATCAGCAGCATTCCTATGCCCTGGACAACCAACTACTATCAGAAGTATCAATAATAAGGGACTTGGGAATACTTGTTGACCCAGATTTAAAATTTGATGACTATGTCAAACAAACTATTAGAAGGTGTTATGGGTCAGTCAGAAATACAATGTGTAGTATTGCCAACAGGGACAAAATAGTTTTAGTTCCCTTATTTATAACAAACATACAAGCCATAATTGAATACTGTAGATCATGTTGTGTGTGTAATGCCTGTCATCAATAAAAATTAGAATGTATTCAGAAAACCAATACCAGGCAAGTTATAAGAATTATAGGAAGTTATAGGAATTGGACAGTTACCACGTACAAACAGATTAGAACATCTTCCTCTTTCTTCAATTGGGAATAAACTATTAAGAGGTAATTTAATTTTAATTTTCAAACATCTAAAGGATAAAAGTTTAAGTTATTTACTGTGTGTTATGTTTTAGACCATAATGCAAACACCATGAATAATAACCTAACTATTGAATTAGCTTACTCAAAAACATTAATCAAATGTTCTTTCTTTCATCAAAGAGCTGATATAATATGAAATTATCTTCCACTAAATTTATGCTGTACAGATAGATACACTAGCTGCATTTAAAAATTAAATGATGGTTGGTTTAGTAATTAGGTATTTTTATTGGGGGTGTCTAACAAGTATGTTTAGGTGGGTCTATATTAGAACATCGAACATTCAAAATTTCAAGTGTTCTAATATCGAACCCTATGAATCAAAAATTTAAAACATTGAACATTCAGAACAGCAATTTTTTTCCTAGGGAAAAAATTTTCTGTTCCAAAACACATACACACAAATTAAGCACACCAAACAAACAGCAATCCACACACATACACCTAAACTCTTACAACTAACCCTACACTAAAGTATACATGCACCACTAACTATCCACTTACCTTAACCCATACCCTAACCCTAAAGACATCACTATTGCACAGTCACCTCACCTGCGCCCTAACCCTAACTCACCTACCCTGCCCTAACCCTCACGTCCACACAATCGCACACTTACCTGACCCACGCCCTAACCCTAACTCACCTAACCCACCCTAACCCTCATGTCCACACAATTGTACACTTACCTGAACCCGACCCATAACTTTCCACCACAGCGCTGAAAATACCGAAGCAACAGAAACAGACAACCAAATTATTTTCCTAGGAAGAAATTCGGTTTTCTGTTTCTTCGATATTTTCAGCATTTGCTGAAAATGGGTCGATATTAGAACACTCGAAATTTTGAAAATTCAGTGTTCTAATTTAGACCCTGTTTAGGCTCTGAGCTTGTTACCTTGAAATCTTGAAACTGCAACAGTGATATAGTCATATGTCACCAACTGCATACTCTCAGAATCTTGACAGTACCTTGATATTCTGTCCACGAATATGGTGAGGAGGTTAATAAAAAGATAACTCAAATTCTTGGCAGAGTATTATGCCTACCCTGAATGTATACAACTTGATAGTGACATAGACAATACTGGTCATTTCCTGAGATCCCTTCAAAATATGTGCTAGGACAAAAAACAGATACAGTGCTCCACAGATAGAACAGAACACTTACCAATCCTTCTGAATCAGAGTCTTGACTATTAGATGAAGTCCTCTTTTCAGAACTTTGGTAAACATTTTACCAAAGAGGCTAAAAAGTGCAATCCCTGTATAATTAGAACAGACCCTTGTTTCCCCTTGGTGAAAGTGATTATCATTATACCATTTTACCAGTCAAGTAGTGTGGTCCCACCCTTCCATGCAACATTGAAAAGACATGTCAACCATGGCACCCCAACAAGGCCCAGTATCTTTAGCACTTCCACATGCATTTTATCCACTCCTATAGCCTTCTGATAGAAACATTTGAACACTGCAGTGGTGTCATCTATGAAAATTCATCCACTTCTATCATCTGTTTCTGGCACTGCTTTCTCAGAGGAGTACATACCCACAAGATCACAAGTTCCTCAAAGTGTTTCTTTCATCTTTCAGCAAGGTCATCCATTAAGGTTAGCATTTCCTCACCCTTCTTAAAAACAGCCTGACCAGTAATCAGAACCTCGCCCCCTCCTGAATTGAATATGGTTTGCCAGAACCTCTTTGAGGCCATCCAGAAGTTATTTTCCATTGTGTGACCAAACTCTTCTCACACACAGGCCTTTTGCTTGCTGACAACTGCAGTTTCTACCATCCTGATTTATTGTTATGGCTCCCTCTTTCCTGTTAACACTACATAGAAGACCTCTTTACTGGTGTCTCAACTACTGAGTACTTGTACAGAGTCCATACATACCTCATGATGACTCTAACCTACCCAGGTATTTGGAAATGTGAAATTAACTTTTCCTGTGCTGAAGCATTGCTTAGGTTTTCCTAGGATATGTTGACTACACATTTGGGATTCCTGATCTATATGGCTGGCCAGCCTTCTAACTCAACTCATATGCAAATGGTGATCAGTTGATAGCTTAGAATCTCTCTTGACATGAGTGTCCAGAGTATATGGCCTGAGGTCTGATGGCATGATTCCAAAGATGATCATGACCTTTGGTCCAAGGTACTCTGCTACCACTTACACTTGTGATCAACCTTTTGTTCAAACATGGTGTTTGTTTTTGACAATCCATAACAAACACAGAGGTCTAAAAACAATTCACCACTCAGAGTGAGATCAGGCAAGCTGTTCTTCACATATTTTCAAGTATCTCAGTTATCTTCATAATTCTCCATATAAGCGCTGGTCTCCAAGTAGAACTATATAATCTGTAAGTGATACCCTATCAAGCACCGACTGTCTCTGGAAAAGCTAAACACCCTGAACAATTAAGGACATATGCAAAAGTAATCAACAAAGATTCCTTTTGCAGCTCAAATTCACATCAAGAGGTCTGTCATTTACTGGCACAAATACCAAGTGAATGGCACCTTGCTGTGAGCTTCTGCATATCCCAAGGCCTCTTCTGCAAAACAACTTCAGAGTAGAAGAGCCAAATACAGTGCTGTGTGTTGTTGTAAGACTAACTAAACCTAGCTGGAAGTTTTTAACCTCCTACACAAACCCTGTCTCTTCCTGATCACTGATATGGTATTCCACAAACCAAAATTCAGGTTCCATTGCCTGTGTCCAGTCCATCTTATTTGGGCCTACACCTATCTGCCAATTGACTGGCATTGCACTTGACTTCACATTTTGCTTTGTAGATGGTGAGCCTACAAGGAACATTTGCACAGCTTTTTTGTACTGAGCCCATTCAAGTTACATTGGTTATCCAGCCACTGGGTTCTCATCAGCAAACACCAGTATGAAGCCTGGCTCTAGGGATGTGTCCTGACATTACTATTCCAGATGAAGTTTTATGTTTTAAGATTCCTTAAATGAACCGTAATGGGGCCAATCTGGATCACTGTGTTGGTGTGTGTATATGTATATGTGTCTGTGTGTGTGTGTGTGTGTGTGTGTGTGTGTGTGTGTGTGTGTGTGTGTTATACTTATTTGCCTAGGATGAGTCTGTCAGGCAGTCAAGATTAAAGGTCAATGCAGCATCTAAGGATTTCAAGGGCACACAAATCCCCTCCATCATAACGTCACAATCCTTGTCGTGACATACAAACATTTTAATTAAACTTTTTTTGTTTGTTAGCCAAGTGAGTGAAGTGCTCCACTGTGGACTCTTTTTCAGCCATGACCCAGGCTATAAGTGCAATATTTAGGAATAATTTAGTGTACCCAGTGACGATGCACAATTTTAGGAGGAAAACAAACCATAGCACCAGAAGAAAATGCATTCCAATGCAGGGAGAGCATACAAATTCCACAGAGGTAGTGACTTGGAGGTCAAGACTAAACTACAAATCTTAAACCCTGGGGCTGTGGAGCAGAAACCCTTGCCACTAAACTACTACAGTGAAGTAAAACATGTCATTACTTGCACTAAACAGAAAATTATACCTTTATTTTTGTGCAGAGGCAGAAAGAAAAGCATGCTCAACTCACTACAGGATGTCAGAATAATATTTATTATAAAATGTTTAGATTCCTAAAATCCTCTTCATCACTGAATTATAAATGACTCACAACTGCTAAAGAACAACAGAGAGATTCACATCCATTCTACTGTCAAGTAAGAATTGTTTAAGTGTGCTTGAAAGCTCCTGCCAAGGAAAAAAACGAAAATGTACAAATTAATATGTACTACTAAACAAGGAAGCAAGCAACTCCTATTCTACTTTAACAAATACCTAGAACTAGAATAATACAAAGAACCAGTAGCTCTGCATTGTAAATGAAGTACACTATTTTAGCTATATGCATGTACAGATTTAGGACTATATGTCATTGATTCAAACTACAGTTCATCAAACTACAGCCCTGTGAAGTTAATTTATTGAAACACAGCTTGCTACATCTCTTCAAAGGGCTTTAACATGTATGCTGTGTGTGTGTGTGTGTGTGTGGGGGGGGGGGGGGGGGTGAGGTTTATGTCTAACAGTATTCTCGTGATTAATTCAGATTCAGTGAACAAGGTTCAACAATTTTAATTTAATTGGCATGCAGGAAAATTAATCTAACATAAACTTTAGATATCTCTAAGTAGCAGTCAAAGAGACCAGTCCCTAACCTACACAGTCAGATATCAGACACAAAAATATTTTTTCTTGCTATCTGAACTTCTCTTCGAAAGTTAAGAAGTAAACAAGATTAAGTGTAAAATAAGTATATTAGAGTAATAGGAAATAAGGCTTCTTTTGCCACACAACCAAATTATCAGGCAACTTGAGCTACGCTGACTAAAAGACAACTTCGGGTGCCAAGCCCCCCAGATCTTTACTTCCACAGAGGAGTACACTCCTCTGAGGCTTTCTAGGATCAGCAGTCAGCTTGTGCTTTTCCTTTCCTAAGTGGATAAGTTCTCTCAAGGGGAAAATCTCCCATTTAATAATTATTATTGATATTCTTCAGGAAAGTTATTTAAAAGCTAGGAGTTTGTGTTTTATTGGACTGTCATGAGACTGTACTGTACTTTTAAACAGGCACACACTTTTTCCTGTCAATTTAAAACTTGTTTAAAGTAAATGAAAACCCTTTTTCTGTGAAAATGTATTTATTTTACTTTGTGGAGATAGCAACATGTTTTGAAGTGCTTATCATTGTGTTTGTCTCTGAAAAAGGTAAACTTTAAAGACTTTATTTTTACCTGTATTTGCTGCTTGTTTTCCCCTGGAAAGAGACTCCATTTTTGGCTTGACCATAGAACAACAGGCTAGCAATTTGCCTCAGCCACAAGTGAGTGACTGTGGTGTGGCCATTAGTTGTACCTCAGACCATTCATCTTTTACTCCAAATCCTCTACTGTAGCACCTACAACCACTATGGACCAGGGGTTTGCCAGATCATCTGCCAGCTGTTGGGGTCCCCTCAGTGGGCCACTGTCATTGGTCCAGGGAGAGTTAACAGAGAAAGCTTCCATATTTTGTCAGAATGCTGTGCCTATCCCTGGGGAAGCATGCAGCTGCTATTAATAACACTGCTGGTCTCATTTTTCCTGTCAAAAAAAAAAAAAAAAAGAAAACTAAACATGTATCTACTCTCTCTAAAATTTCCTTAGATAGGAGAAGTTTACAGGGTCTGACTCAGGGTTTGATGCAGGCTCTTTGTCTTTATTGTAAAGTGTTTTCTGGTAAAAGAAAGAGGGACATGTATTTTCCTGAAGAAATTCAAGATTCTGAATCGGGACAGGAGGATGAAAAGACAGATATAGGGTTTGCACCTCAGATTTCTGATTCTGACTCAGAGGAAAGCTCAGATCTGATGTTGTCAGTCTTTATTAATCCTTGACCTATGTGATTCAGTTATGAGTCTCAGAAACACCTCGGCCGTTACACAGCTCGCACAAACCAAAAACTCCTGAGCCAAGTTCCTACCTAGAATGCCTCTCTCTAAATTACCTCAGATCTCATTTACTGCTCTATTCATAAAGACACATCAGCTGAACTGTCTTAGAGCTAAGTAAACATTTTACTGTTTATTCCATTTCTATTTCAGTATTTCAGTTCCTACCCAGTTAGCATAGTTTGTAACCCCTTATAGTGCGCTCTCTCTCTTCCCTCTACTTTAATCTTTACCATTTTTGTTTTTTGGGAGTGAGTGTTCTATCCCTTTCTTCTTCGTACCATTTGGTATCTCTCCTACCATTCCTGGTAGTGCTATCCCTTTCAACTACGTCTGGTAGTTTTTTGGTGTACCATCATTGGTAGCCTTTCCTTCTTTCTTCCTTTCTTCTGTGTGTGTGCTTTTTTTGGTGTATGTATCTGTGTGTGTGTGTGTGTGTGTGTGTGTGTGTGTGTGTGTGTGTGTGTGTGTGTGTGTGTGTGTGTGTGTGTGTGTGTTTGTGTATCTGCCATTGATCCTTGACTTTCAATATGGCAGATAAAAGCAAGGGAACTACTGGCTTCAAATCCTGTTCTGTTGTGGCAAAAACATGCCAGACTCCAATAGTCATACTCCTTGTGTGTATTGCTTGGCCCAGGCGCACTTAGAATAGCAGTGTGACATTTGTCAAGCCTTTAGCCACCGCACCCTAGTTGAGAGAAAGAATAAGCTTATTTTAAAAGATTTATTAAAAACATCCTTTGAAGATCCCTTGTCTGCTCAGCCTGGATGTACTAAATCTAAGTAGGTCTTCTCCTTCATCATCCTCTTCTTCAAAAAAGAGACATCAGTCGGTGCCAATGTCACCCTCAGCTCCAGCTCATAAGTTGAAAGCTTTGGTTACCACAACTTCTGCAGAACCAAACAAGGATCTGAAAAAATCTACAGAACTGTCTCCTTTGGCTCCAGAAGTAGTGACTACCTTGGCACCTCCACTGTCTGTGCAGTCCACCTCGGTGCCACCCCTCAAAAGTGTCACTCCTCTTTTGGTGCCGGTTATCATGCCGACAATATTTCTGGAACCGGTGCCCTCCGCGGCACCTATAGCCCAGGAACCATGGTTTCCTTCGGTTCCCAGAACTAGATACTCTCATTCATTAGACCCTTTTGTGGGGCAACTAACAAGTCCCTTTTTGGAGAGGTCAGAACCTCCTTCAGCCTTGTCGATATGGTCCTGTAGGAGTCTGACAGAAGTCAATGCCATGAGGTTGGTGGATCAGCTCCTCATGGCGAGGGGTCTCTCCACTTCTTCACAGGCTTTACTCCCTGCTGGAGATAAGCATCTTTCTCCAAGGACTCCACCAGACATTCCTCCTCTAACCACTCTGGATTTAAAGCCCCAATTCCGGCTGTCTAGGTGCCAACAGCTCTCATGTCTTCGGTTCCAGTCTTCACCCTGAGTTCCTCTGTTGCTTTGGAGCCAATGGAGTCCAGGGGCCATAGCTTAATGATGACATTTGTGGGCTCTTCCTTGGCTACAGCCCTGATGGTGGGTTCCTTGGAGCAAGGTGTGACCACAGTTCTGAGGTTGTCTTTCCCGATTCTGGGCTCCCATCCCTCTTCAGGGAACCTGCCTTTCAAGTTATGGAGAGGGCCTTGGTCTCTGCAGGCTCCCAGCTGGTTTCTCCCTTTTCAGAGCTTTTCCCCAGGATCCCCTCTGGTCCACAGCTTCCACCAACCTCCACACCTGGACAACAAGCACCTACACTGCAGGACCCCCCTGCACAGGGACATATCTCTTCCAATTCCCCCACAGAAGTTCCCACTGAGGATGTGCCTCTGAAGAGGTTGTGTAAAAGAAAGCACCTTGATTCCTTGGAGGAATCTCTCAAAGAAGGCATGGATTTCGATGACAGGAAAGTTTCTCCCTGGTCACCCTCAGAAAATGTCTCCTTTGGAGACATTCTCAAAATATTAAAGCAGAAGGGTTGCTGGAAGCCCCAAGACCCATCCTCAGAGGAGTCTGTGTACCTGCAAGCATTTGGTGCTCACCCATCTAGCTCTTGGCTGACCCTGACAGCTGATGACCTTCTCAAACTGATTGGCCAGTGGTCATGGAAGGCCCCTGATTCCATAGAACCCATCCCCATTAGACCAGATAAAATACTTTCAGCTTTGGAAGACCATCAACACTGGGACAAATGTTTAGTAGTAGATGCCATGGTGGTTGCAGCAGCTACCAAGAAGGAACCAGCGGAAGAAAGATCCACTGCTTATCCCTCTAACTGAGAGTCTAGGGAAATGGACAGATTTGGGAAGCGGGTTTATGCTTCTTTGGCCTTCACCTTGTGGTCATTGAACGTTTTGGCGCACTTCACTTGACTTTAAAGGAATCTGATTAAGGAGCTCTCAGGTACTCTTGTGTGAGCTGTGTCTAATGAGGTTCAGGATAAAGTAGCCTCCCAGTTTGCCACTCACCCAGCTCACCTGAGACTGCATGGCTTCCAAGTGATTCCATATTTGGATGACAGGCTGCTTACCACTTCCACCAGGCATCTACTTGAACAGACAGGAGACTTCATCCTAAGCATTTGCTCTCATCTGTGTGTAACGGTGACTCTCAACAAATCGCAGCTAAGTCTAATCCAACAATTGGAATTCATAGGAGCCTGCCTGAATATGACCTCTTCCATGGCCTCCCTTCCTTTTCACAGACTGCAGAAAATAAGATCAGAAGTTCATATTATTCTCTACAATGACAATGTCCCCACTTTACTAGCTCTACAACCTCTGGGATCCATGGCGTTGGCCATTACTTTAGTACCACTAGCAAGGTTCCCCATGAGAATCCTACTGTTGGCTACTTTCTTCCCAATGGTCTAGTCTCACTCATCCTCTGTCTCATCTTATCTGAATTACCAGTTATTGTAAGAAGGATTTATCTTGGTGGATGAAGTCAGAGAAAATTCTTTTGGGCTGACCATTTGTTTCCACTCATCCCCAGGCCATAGTGACCACAGATGCTTCCCAGATTGGGTGGGGGGGGGGGCATTTTCAGGGAAGGACTGCCCAAGGCACTTTGTCCCCACTAGAGGCCAATCTGCATATCAATGTTCTGGAACTGAGGGAAGTGCTGTTAGCGTTACCAGCCTTTCAAACTGTCCTCCCTCTAGGAATGATTACAATTCAGTCAGACAACAAGTCAGTAGTCTGGTACATCAACAAGCAAGGAGAAACCAAGCCCTACCCCCTTTGCTGAGAAGCCCTCAGAGTGTGGCAATGGGCAATGTCTTCAAACTGCTTTCTGGTAGCAACACATATCACTGGGAGCTTGAAAGTAATAGTAGACAAATTGAGCAGATGCATCCTCCTGCCTCACGAGTGGTTTCTCAATCCCAGAGTGGCAAAGAAGCCTTGCTGTGACCTATTTGCATCTACCCAGAACAACAGGTGCAGCAGCTACTTTGCCATAATACTCCCTCTGGGGAGTCCCAAGAGATGCTCTCATTTATGATTGGCCCTCAGGACTACTCTATGCCTTTACCCCATTCCTCTAATCCCTCTTTCTTGAACAAAGCCATGGTTGAAGAGCAAAGTAATTCTCATTGCCCCTTTTTGGCTTTAGCAAGTCTGGTTCCCCTTTCTTTGGTCTTATCTACTTCAACATCCATGGACTCTGGACCTGGATCCAGATCTACTGTCCCATCCCCAGGGACTATTTCATCCCAACCTGAAAAACCTCCAGTTCCATTGATTGCCAGGCAAAATAATTTATCTTCTCCAGTTCAAAACATTTTGCTAGCTTCCCATAAACCTTCCACAAGGAGAATCTACCTCAGCAAATGGAAAAGATTTTCCATATGGGCACACAATAACAAACTTGAACCTTTCTCAGAAACAAGTTGAAGAGGTTTTGCAATTTTTGTCTACACTCTTCGAACAAGGAGCTTCTTCTTCTACCATCAAAATTCAGCTTGATGCTACTTCTAATTTCCATAATGGTTTTGAAGGGCAATCCTTAATTTCATATAGGCTGTGCAAGGCCTTTCTGAAGGGCACATTAAGGTTAAGCCCCTCATTCCCTGGGATCTTGCTATGGCTTTGCAATCCTTGGTCCAATCCCCCATTGAGTAAGTGGCTACCTGTGATTTGAAATTTCTTTCATGGAAGACCATTTTCTTAATAGCTACTACATCCATTAGGAGGATTTCAGAGATTCATGTGTTATCCTCAAAGCCTCCATATTTGATTTTTCATAAAGACAGGGTATTGCTGAGAACCAATCTATTCTTTCTGTCAAAGGTTGTATCTCAGACTAACATTAATTAATCCATTGACTTGCCAATGTTCTTCCCTAATTTTTAAAACAAGGGAGAATACTGCTTACATTTATTGGATGTCCACAGACAATTGTATTTTTATCTCGAGAAAACTAAAGATTTCAGAAAGTTGGACCAGTTATTTTTTTTTCCTTTTCAGGTCCTCCCATGGGTAAGTCAGTTTCTAAGGTTACATTGTCTAAGTGGTTAAGAGAATACATTACCTTTTTCTACAACAGAAAAAAGCTCAAACTGGCAGCCCCAGTTAGAGCACACTCCACAAAGGCTATAGCCACGTCTGCTGTTTTTCACTCCAAGACTTGCACAGACGACATATGTGCAGCAGTGATGTGGGTTTCTCCACATACCTTTATTACTCATTACAAAGTGGATCTCGTCTCAAGGGGAAGAGCATCATTTGGTTCTATGGTGCTCAGGAATGTTCTTCCCTAAGGCCTCCCAAGATACAAGGTAGCTGGTGACTCTGTCCCATAGGTCAAGGATAAATGAAGATTGACAATATCAGATAAAGACATTATGTACTCACCATAACATTCCATCTGTGTTGCCGATCTTCATTTATCCTTGACACCCCACCCTCCTTACCCCTCCTTCAAGACTACTTGAAGAACAGACCTTAGTCCTGGCTATTTGTTTCCTCATGTATGATCTTGGAAATAGCCTCTTCAATGGTTATAATATTACCCTTTCCAGGTCTTTCATTATAGCTGCAAACTTAATCTCAGATAATTTAGAGAGAGGCATTCTGGGTAGGAACTTGGCTCAGGAGATTTTGGTTCACGCGAGCTGTGTAACGGCTGAGCCAGTTTCAAGACTTGAAACTGAATCCCATAGGTCAAGGATAAATGAAGATCGACAACAAAGATGGAATGTTATGGTGAGTACATGACTTCATTTCTCTGTCTCTTACTTTGGGGGGGGGTCTCTTTCTATGAGACAATTTCTAGAATGTGCCAGTGTTTTCAGTGGGAGAACACTGAGGTTTTCTCAGACCCCAAGAAAATAATATGAGCTGTTAAAGAAGGAAATTACAGAACCCATACCCATTCCTCCTGTTTTGACAACTTTGGAGGATGTGTGTGTTACTGCCTGCAATTTTCCTTAAAAAAGGCAGATAGGATGTATAAAGTTCCTCACTCTTTGAAATTTTTACATACTCTTTACAAATCTGATCCAGCAGCAGTAGCTTTAGTTAATCCTTCCTACTGCTGCTAAACACTTAGTTGATTCTAATCCTACTATTTCTGATAAGAATGAGTCTATGAGAGCTCAATGCAGATAAGTCTGTACCAACTTCCAAAAAGGTCAATGAACAAAGAAAAAAAAGGTTCTGGATACCACAGATGAATCTTTAATGACAAACACAAGCTTCACACATAAAAAAGCTTCAGCTACAAGAGTTTCCTCAAGTGTCACTTCCTGTTGCACACATCACATCCTTAAATATATGTACTAAACATAATTAGTAATCACACACATTTAAAACTAATTTAAACCTAATTGCACATATATAGCCTTAATTATAAATAAAAGAACTAAAAAGAGTAAAATATATCTAAAATAATCTAATATTTTTTTTAATTATGTCACTTACTATTACTTACATCAGACTAATGAATATACAACTAAATAATCATATTTTGATTATATATAGGCATTTATATTCATAAGTAATGCTACTGAAGAAGCAATAGAATACATTCATTTAAAAATATCTAATAGGCTTTGCCTGAAGTACACACTTTAAGGAGACAGATGTGTTTAAGCCTGGATGACTGTCTGCTCTTAGTAGTTGTATGCATTTGTATTCAATTTTGTTAACAATGTCCCCCCCCCTCTATAACAATCAATAGTAACAACTTGTATAACCTTAAACCTAAAGTTGTGACATTCACCTTCCTTCTGAATGTGCTTGTAAAGGACATTTGTCTCAGTCTTTCTTATGTCTGACAAATGGTGACAAATCCTTCCTTTTAACCTACAATTGGTCTTACCAATATAATAACACGGGCACAGATTACAAGTTGCTGAATATATTACACTATTTGTGTTGAAGTTTGCATAACAGTTAAACTTATACACTCTACCCATATTCGGATGTACATAGATAACATTCGCACTAATCAAACTGCAGTATGTGCAACTCCCACAAAGATATGTACCGTATTGCTTTATTTGATGGATCTCACTTTCATCTTTATAACACAGTTTTTGCTTAAGATTGTTCGAACTAAACTTAGGCTTCTCAAGTGGGATGTGCCAATGTTTAGGTATTATATCCCAATTAATCTAATTCCCATCCCATTATAATGTTTTTGTTTCTGAGAACAGAAATTACTGTTACATTGTTTCCAAGAGTTAAAACATAACTTAAAATGACCCAAAAAAAAATCACAAAAAGCAAAAATGAATTTTCAATATTTTATATTGCAAAATAATAAAAACATAAATATTCATCTCATGAAAATTCCTGCAGTATTACACAAATGTTAAGAAGACACATATAAGTCCAGTTTAAGACATAATTATTTTAAACAATGCAGTGCTCTGAATCAGGTACTAAATGAAACAAATGTAGGGAGAAAAATAAATGCAAGTTAAAACTCACAGCTTACTTCTTAGTTATATGTAAACTTTTTCTTGCATCTAGAACTGACAAGCAAGAACTGGGTAAATGTGTAGATGATCCAAATATAGATCCTCTGGCACTTGTCCTATTGTCTATAGTCATAAAACAATACCTACCAAATTAAAGACATGATTTCTGTATTTTTATAGAATATTAAAGATGATCTATTACTTGAGGGTTACTCAGCCCACCTGAAGATACACATTCTACTTCTCAGAAAGGAGAAAAACAAATAGTTTGAACAAGTAGTTTGCCTACTAAACCCTGCACAGCTAAAGAAATCATATGTACACAGACATTCAATTAAAGATGAAACATCTGTTCTCAGAGTTTGGAACTATAAATGATCAAAAATATTAAAAATACACACCTTAGTCTACAGGCTAACAGTTGGCTACCATGTGCCTAACAAATTCAGAGGTATATATTTCTGTAGAAATATGATGAAGAAAAACAGGTCTGCTGATGCTGTGATTTTAATATGCAGAAAAAGCTACCTGGCGTACATACCAGAAAAATCATTTTTGTTAAATAGTTTTATCACACGAAAACAATAGCCTTTCAGAACAGCTAACTGTAATTTCTTTGAATTCAACTGTAGAGAAAAGGAAGATCAGGAAAATTTGAGGAGATGGATGAGTTTTATATTTATTTATTTTATTTTACAGTTTGTTTACCGGGATAGTCCACTGGGCTGAGAAGAGCCCCTTTTCAATGGAGTCCCGGGGAGAAAAGCTCCATGAGAAGTTATACAAATATTAGAAAATAATGCATAACAAATGAGTAATACAGTAGTAAAATACAGACATTCTATAGATGTAAGACATTATACAGATATAGGACCTTATGCAATTTAGAAAAACCTTAACAAATTAGTAAAACAGTGTTATAATACAATTTTACAGAAAAAAATATTTAAAAGAAAATTAAAACTTTGAAAAAGATTGTTAGTACATATTTACACATTTTTACAAATACATTTGTTTGTATGGTGGGAATATATCAGTAGGGGTGAAGGAGATCTGCAAAGGTATCATATGAGAGTTATATCAGGGGTAGAGAGTGGGGAGCGGAGGATTTAAGTGTTGAGGAAGAAGAGAGAGAGAATAGTACAAAGAAGTAGTGTATGAGCAATGTAAAGAGAAGGGAAGGGGGGTGGTAAGAGTTATGGTAGGTTAGTGAGAGGTAAGAAAAGAGCAAGGGAAGCAGAGTGGGTGACAGTATAATGCTGAAGGGAGTTATGCAGGGTGAGAACAGGAGCATTCCCAGAGGGATACGAGATGGGAATGGAGCAAGGTTTTAAAGGTAGAGTGGTTATGGGTGGTGCGAATGAGAGGGGGCAGGGAGTTCCAAAGCCGTGCTAGACAGAAGGATAGTAGTTGCTTGCCTGGTGCATGAGCAGGTTTGTGAAGTTCAATCAGATTTTGTTTATTTGATCTCAGAAGTCTGTCTGGTGGATGCATTTTGAGAGAAGAGGCAAGAGAGGGACAGAGAGATGGACGGAAGATACGTTTGTGAGCTTGAGTGAGTTGAGTGTAGGTAAGATAACTGGGTATAGCTCTAGCCAATTTAGTTTGTGAAGGGCATTACAGTGGTGGGTGGAGGATCTGTAGTCTGTAGCAAACTTGGAAATTTTATTGTAGCAGGAAGAGAGTTTTGTCTTAAGGGAAGTTTGTAGGTTAGTAAGAAGTGGAGCACCATATAGGAGGGAGGGAATGAGGTATGTAGTAGAGAGAACAAACTTAGAGGAAGGAGTAAGGTAGTAATTGTGGCGGTAAAACATACCAAGTTTCTGGTAGGTTTTCTTGATATTGTTTTGTATGTGGATATCTAACTTAAACTGTTCATCGATGAGGACACCTGAGAGTTTGGCATGGGGTACTATCTTGAGAAGGGTATTGTTTTGGCTTGTAATAGAGAAAGAATTCTTGTCTATATTAATGTTTTTAGAAGGAGTAAATAATTTAAGTTTAGTTTTTGCTGTGTTGACTGCTAGATGGTTATCTAACATCCATTGCTAGGTGGAATAGATGGGTTAATTTCTGGAGTGAGGAAGTGGAGGTGGCAGAACAGATGATTGCGGAGTCATCTGCATATTGGATTAATTTAGCATTAGGGATGGACTGGTAGATGTCATTTATGAAAATATTGAATAGTAAGGGATCTAATATAGAACCCTGGGGCACACCTGTAGGAGTCTTAATGAAGGAGGAGGTGTTTTTCCCATTTGACTGCTTGTTGTCTGTAAGAGAGGTAACTACTGAACCAGTTGATAGAGGAGACGGATAGGTTAAGATTAGAGAGTTTGGATGGAAGAAGGTTATGAGAGATAGTTTCAAAGGCCTTGGATAAGTCCAGGAGGAGAGTAGACACTAAATGACTGGAGTTGTGAGCTTTGCTGACAGTTTTGAGGAAGGAGAGGAGAGCAGTGATAGTACTGTGGCCAGGTCTGAACCTATGTTGTGTGGGGGTAAGCAGATGGTTATGTATGAGGTAGGGTAAAAGTTGTAGGTGAATGCATTTTTCTAGTATTTTAGAGATGGGGATAAGATGGCAATAGGATGGAAATTGAGAATATTGTTGTTGTTGCCCCCTTTGTGAATGGGAATGATAAAGGCCTTTTTCCAGAGTTGGGGTACATAGCTTTCTTGGAATGAAGGGTTTATTAAAATTGAGATAGGGAGACTGGCGGCTCTGGCACCTATTTTTAGAAAGTAGGAAGGAAGGTCATCAGGGGTGTTAGAGCAAGGTTTCAGGTTAAAAAGGTATGCTGGTAAATGGCTAGGACTGTAGAATTTTCTGCACTTGTACAAGGTTGCTAAGGCCTAGAACTCCTTACCTATATCCATCATATCTATGCACTCATTCTCATCTTTCAAAACCACTCTGAAAGACTTCCTAGCTAAATTTGGCTTTATTCTTGATCAAAACCAGGGTGAACTATATCCCTAAATTTTATTTTATTTATTTATTTATTTTACATTTGTTAACCGGGATTGTCTGACTGAGCAAAAGCCCTTTTTCAGCAGAGACCCATGGAGAAAAGCTCCAAAACATAGTTACAAAATATATAACCATTAAATGTCAACAAGTACCTTTTCTTTCCTTATACCTCCTCCTTACTCTCCCTTCTACACTTACTTCCTTACTTTTATCAAATTATCTTCCCTGACTTTCTTTCTAATTATACAATGATCCCCCATTAATATTCCAAAATGTGCATGCCTATTGTCCAGTGTGCCGGTTGTAAATCCCACAATATGCCAACGGAAAAAGGTCCAGTCGCCCAAACTTTTTCCATTGGTATAAGGTGTCCAAAACTTAAAAAAAAAAAAACGGAGCAATCAAGACTTTCTTTTCTTTGTTGCTGGGTATGTGTAGGAACGCATGTCCCATACACATGTGCAGTACATCAACACAAGGAAGCAGTATACCACCACCGGCGGAAGAACAGTAATGCGCTGTTATACAAAGACATTATTTAAGAAACATAAGTATTTTTTTTTCTTAAATAATGTCATTGTGTAATAGCAATAACCAAATCTGTGATTGTGGTATACTGAAGATTTACCCATGGTTGGCTTTATTTAATCATTCGGGCTTCGCCCTCATGATTAAACCATGCCAATGTGGGTAAATCTTCAATATACCACACCACATTGTCCGTTATTGCTTAAATACACCATAAGCCTGTTTTTCCCTTACTTCATACTGCAATTCCTGT
The DNA here is from genome assembly GCF_019279795.1 of Protopterus annectens. Classification (NCBI taxonomy): domain Eukaryota; kingdom Metazoa; phylum Chordata; order Ceratodontiformes; family Protopteridae; genus Protopterus; species Protopterus annectens. The sequence continues at coordinate 1,173,504,743 of NC_056739.1, read as the reverse complement.
TTGTATTAGACTAACTTACCTTTAATTTCTCTACAAATTGTCTAAAATTTCTATAAATATTAAATGATTGTCATATAACTTGTATTGATTCTTTCCAATGTTTTTATATTATCACTAATTTGTTATAATTATTTGAACTGCAGATGTTTTATTTTTATTTTTGAAGATTGTAAAAATTATTGTTTTCAAAATGTTTTGTAATAATTTGGAGCTTTTCTCTCTGGGCCTCTGCCGAAAATGGGCAGAAACCCAGTTGGACTTTCCCGATAATCAAATGTCAAGTAAATCAATCAATCAATAAATAAATATAAATAAATATATATATATATATATATATAAACAGAAAAAAAAAGACGAACAGTTTAGGAAGCAAGTAACAGCAATATATAGTACTTGACTGACCTAAGTAACTTCATGAAGCAGATATCTAAAACAGACAGTACTTGAATCGGCTTAGGGCAAAGTTTATATGAACTAAAATTAGACTTGCTGGTGAAGGAGGGTAGGACAAATCAAACTTTCATGAGTGGTTTCTGTTTGTACATGAAACCTAAGGTAGATATGGTAAGTCAGGAACAGAAGAAAAAAAAAACAGGAGGCTTCGTGTTCCTATGACTAAAGGAAATAAACAGCAAAGAGAAATAAACTGATACAGGTGACCAGAAGCAATGAAGGACATTCAAAAAAAAAACATGCTAGAGTGGATGTCATGAATTATTTTCCTCTACAAGAGTATACATTTAAATGCTGTGTTAAGGCTGGTACTGAAATACTAGGATTTAAGACAAGACAGTTTTAGTATGTTTTCAATTAGGAATGTGCAGCCAGGGAAGCATAGAAACAAATTAAGTAATATGCACCTGATTAGGACAATGTCAACAAAATTACATTGGTCAGTTATTTCAGAGAACATTAAAGGTGATGATAAAAGATGATACCAAATTTATAATGGAATCTGTTCGTGGCATCAAGAATGTCCTGAAAAAGTTGTGGTAATGCTACAGAAGTGAGACAGACAGATGTACCATAATACTGAGGGGGTTAAAGAATGTCCTACACAGAGAACACTCCTAAAATCCAGTGGATGAAGTCAAGTGTCCCTGATGTTTTCTGCAGTACAGTAGAGGTACTAATTCTATTATGGAGAATGTCATGAAGCAGTTATAGCAAAAGTAAAGCAAAATTCCATCTGAACTAATATGGTGGTATTTTAAAAAAGGAACATAAACAAGGAGATGTACTTAAATAAAGTTAGACATGTATTTATGGAAAGTCTCTTTTATGCCTTCAGAGATGGGTATAAAGCAGATGAGAAGTGCAGTATCACAAAAAAACAGCTATACTTTTGCAGTTTGTGTCTGAAAAGAAAAATATTATCATCAGCAGCATATTTTCTTGCATCCTGCCTGAAAAGTATAAATAAGAAAATGAGAAGCCAAGATGTGGAATCATGCAAGAAAGCCGAGATTTTGAGTTACAGAAATGTTGAAAACTGCAAGAGAATCACTTACTAGAGGAAGTCAATTCAGAGGTAAGTTTGTTGCATTGAAATGAGAAGCACTGAGACCTTTGGGCTTTTGGCATAATTGTCAAAACAGGCTGAAGGAAGAAAGCATGGTCTAAGTTCCATACCAGAAGACAGAAGGAGCAGTAAGTAACATAACATAATATGGATTCAGGACTTTGAGTTTCAAAGCACTCCATGTTTCCTGTCATTATACCCCTTTGTATATTGTTACCCCTAAATAATCATTCAGTAGTACTGTAAACTTGGGACATAAAAAGAATGTAATATTTACACATCTGTGCAAATGACAAGTGCCTGCAGAATTTAATAACACTTGTGCTATTATTTAAAAAGAGGATTACTTGCAGAGATAAAAAGTAATATGCCAATGACTTTTTACTAGGAGTTACACATAAAATACATATAGGAGAAATGTAGATATTGTAGCATTCTAACAATATACATTATGTAAGCAAATAAGGGAAAAGAGATCTCAAAGCATGGCAGCACACGTAGTAGTGAAACATTTTTGTTGAACAATTGTTAATGGAAACAAATAGTATACCTCATAAGTCTGAAAGTGGGTGTGGTACAGTGATGGACAGAGGTAAAACGAACCTGTAGAAAAGTATGTAATTATGCAGTAAGGTAGTGAAGAAGCATTTTGGGGGCAAGATAAAAATAGTACTATGAGAGAAAAGAGAGACTCAATGAAGCACAGTAGAGGCAGTGTGTTTTAGAATATCAAAGCCAGCTAAACATCTGACTCACGCATAATCACAAAAAACTCCTTAATTCGTTTTTCATTTCTTCAGTATAGCATCAAATGATTATTTTAATCATTACAGTTTAAACGTGAGGATATCTCCTCATGTGTTAAGGGATTCCAGTGGGGCAAGACTTTGACTTTAGTGCAACAGTAGTGACAGAGATCTCAACAGTCGGCATGTCTAATACAGATTAGAATAAAAGCAAGATAAGGCCTAGAAATTACTTGTTTCAGGACATAGAAATGTGTTGTCATTCTAAGGTGCAAGTAGAAAAACAAAGTTCAAATGTGCATCACAACTGAAACTACAGTATATAGTCCCTGATTCCCCCCAAACTACATTCCACAAGTCAATAGCTGTACTCTAAAACTTTGATGTGGACCTGAGTAGAGAAAGAAGGTATTCAACTTGCAGATGGCGCAAAAAAAGTTTGAAGATTTTGAGGCTAGTCCACTCACTGTGTATGAACAACCCTTGCAATTTTTAGATGCAGACAGATTAGAGGCTGGAAGGGAAAGAAGTCCTTATGTCATCATAGAAATATGCGTAGAAGAGTTTTCCTAGGTTTAGGAACATCTTTTCATAACAGATCAGGAATAGTGGTGTGGAAGAAAGAGTACACAGAAAACCGTAGCAGTTGCTATTTTTGGATTATGTGCAGCAGAGATGTACAGCACAAAAGTAGTGATAGCAATGCTATACACAAGTTAATACTCCAAAACCACCAGCCACAAGAAAAAGGCAAAAACAGAAGCCACCAAGGACATGACTCACAAGCAAGAAATGACAAACATATAGTAACAGTTGCAAAAACCTGCATACCTTGCTGTTAATGGCAAGTGCACTTTCTCCTCCTCAGACCTTTGTAAACATTAATCATTTGTTGAAGGAAGGAGTGGGTGACTTCAGCAATGGGATTCACATGGGAAAATCTGAGGAGGAGATAACCAGAAAATATCAACGGGGTGTGCAGGGAGACTCAATGCCTGAACAGGCAAGGAGGTGCATGCAGCACAACAAATAATACAACGGCAAAACAGGTACAAACTTGTTTCCTAAGACTGTAGTCTAGTAGTGCTCTGCTGTGTCTGGGACTACTGTTTGTACTGCATCAGCCTGTCAGTGGAATCACTTTCAGGAAACCTCACTTCATTGTCAAGGACATTGCAGCTATGAAGAGCACACAGACATGACCTGTGATATTTTAACCTTATTTCTGCTTTGCAATTTCCTGTTCTGACCACAGGTTTTACAACTGCATGACTCATGACTTGTTTTTTAACCAGTTTCCCTAACTTATTCAGCATCAGTTTTCTTGACAGTGCTGAGATATAAGAAGAAAAGCTCTTTGTGAAGTATAGGATCCACAATGCTAGTTCTTTCATACATTTTTATGCTTCAAGTTTCAGATGTTGCAACCTACACCAACAGTCTTCAAAGCTACATGGCTACTTGCATGCCATCTAGCATACATTTATATTATAGTTCAATTATTTTATTTGTTGGAAAATATAGAATGTTATATGTATATTTTGTTTTACTATTTGACTCTGACTACATACTGAGACCATAACATTTATTTTGATATTAAAATTGGTCTCCTGTTAAGAACATAAAAATCTGCATTACAAAACATAAGCATTGATTATTATTCATTATATTAACAGTAATATGTATGTATGTATGTATGTAAAGATAATCTATTATGTAAAACGGATACTTTAGACCCACCAAGGTATATAATTTCTGAGTAACAGATACAGCAATTAGTTATTGTAATGCCAATAATTGGTATAGGTGTGTGTGACTGCGTCTAAGGGCAGGTTGCATTAAAGTGTGACAGCACATACAGAGTATCTTTCACTAAAAAGGTTTCATTCCTTTACAAAGCAAACTGCTTCTCTGTGAATATTGTTGCATGCTCTGGTGATGCTATTTCTCTTTGAAGGTCCTCAGCTACAGCTTTTAACTTGCAGCTACTGTCTAAGAACTTGGGCTGTTATTGGAATGTATATAAACTGAAAGCAAAATCTTCAATGTCAAAGACTCTGTGATCTCCACTAGTAAATTTGTTTCTAAAAATGTGCTGTATCTGCACTGAGGAAGGCTATGACAAATAAATTGAGAAATATTTATTTCTGCATTAGCAAAGGCTATAACAAGTAAGCTACCATGTCCATCCATTCATCCATCTTCAACCCTTTTTTCCTATTTTGGACATGGGGTCAGAGTGACAGTGACAATCATCTCAAGCCAAGGTTTACATTGCTGGGTGGCTAGCCCTTCCCTGGTAGTTCATCCATACCATGCACTCGCACACACACTTGCACCTACAGCAAATTTAGAGTGTCCAATCCACCTACTGCATGTCTTTGAAATGTGGGAGGAAACCAGAGCACCTGGAGAAAACCACACGATAGCGGGGAGAACACACAGATTCCACACAGAAGGCACCCCAGCTAAGAATCGAACCAGAGAACCTCTTGCTGTGAGGTGATAATGCTTACTGCTGCACTACCAGTAAGCTACCATATATTAATTTATTTATTTTAATTCTTTTACATTTCTAACCAAGTAAGTAAATTAATCAGAGAATCCTTTTCAGCCATAACACATACCGAAGACACATTCAAGATATATACATAACAACCTATCTCTACAAACAAGTCATATCTGGTTTATTTTTCTATAAATATCTTAAAAACAAGCATCCAAATTTTCAATTAAATATCAAACCAAGACCAAAATATAACTGGCCACACTATTTTCTCTGTAAAATATCAATTCAAAAAATTAGCGGAGTTATTCACCCCAACCCTGGTTCCACTGTTCATAAAACCATCACTTTCAACCCCAAAATAAACCAGTCAGCTAATACATCTCAGCAAAAACAGAATCCAAACTCACCTTACTAAATATGAACCTAAGAAGTATGCACAATAAAATCCATGACATACATGCTTATCTTGACATATACAGTCCTGGTGTAATCATAGCTACTGAAAGCTGGTTAAAAGAGAAATAAAGGATAATAAGACCCCCCCCCCCCCTCCAGGATACAATATCTATCTTTTGCTGAAAAAATTCCAAGCTTGCAGAAGTAAAAGCACTGCTGGAGATTTCCTGATGGCTGAGGAAAGTAAACCTATAATGTGAAGTTGTTCAATCTCGCTGTTCATTCTTACACATGGATTCGGAGATGATCCATCGGCTCCGAGTCGGCCGCTTTCACATGCTCAAGATCTTAGCTCAAGGCCAAGTCCCTATCCCATGATGCTCTCTGTCCTACCTCAGATCTAGTTTGCCATTGCAACAGATCGGAGGTCATTAGAGAGCTCAGGACATTATTATTGATCTTTTTTCATTATTTTATCTTTATAGCAAAGTTTTTGATGTTTTTCTTGATAGACTGTTTTTTGGGCTAGTTAGCCTTTGTTGTAGTTCAGCCTTTTGTTATGCCTTTCTGCTTGAAGAGATTTTCATCCTTTAAGAGTGGCTGCTCTTAAGCCTTTGGCCGTTCCTTAGTTGTTTTAAACAGAGTGTTCCCTGTATTTGCTTACACTTTATATTTAGTATGTTTATATAGATAGTTAATCTATAGTTTTTGTAAAGTTAAGATTTATAGTTAGTATTAGAGTGTTATTATAGTTATTGTAGAATTTGCTGTGTGTGTGCTATAGTTATTTACGGTTATTTATTGTGCTTAAATAATTGTTGTTGGATTGTTCTGATTGGTGCATACTGTTGTTCTTGTTATTATGGATGATCAGAGAGAAAAACAGAAGTCAGGTTTTAAAAAGTGCCCAAAATGTGGCAGAAAATGTCTATTACTGACTCCCATGTCAGTTGTGTTTATTGCTTGGGGCCAGTTCATCTCCAGGAGGATTGCTATATCTGCCATTCCTTTAGTAGCAGGGTGTTACTGGAGCGATGAAGAAAGCTGGAGGATAGAGGCTTGCTGAAGCCAGATTTTCAGGTGTCCTTGGACAAGGCTGACTAGATTTCTAAATTGTCAAAGGGGTCGAAGTCCTCCAAAGCTTCCTCGGAGCCCAAGTCATCAGCTCCAAGCCTTGCTGTGAAGGTGTGGTTGCTGGCTCCGCAGCCTTCGGAGCCGTGCACTGAGCCAGTGTTTCAGAGCCGGTCCTCAGTTTTGGAGCCAGTCTCCGAGACCTTAAGGTCACCCATTCTGCAATCGGTGGCTACTTTGGTACTTTTGACTCATTCTTCGAGAACCCTCTCCAATTTGGATGTGGACTGAGTGGTGCAGAGGCTTCTTGAGAACCTGACACTGGCCAAATTATTATTGGCTTCGATCCAACCAGCTTCAGAGCCCAAGACCATCATACCTGCTGTGACTACTCCTCCTCCGAGCTGAGCCGGGCCATCAGAGCCAGGGGAGGGAGATCTGATGATTGTGGAGCCTTTGGAGCTGAGGTCTGTTCCAGTGCTATTGGCTCAGTCAACCCTGACTTCTTTGGTGCCATTTGAAGAGTCTGGGAGCCGACACTCTCTGGTCGGCTCCAGGGGGGAGAGTCGAACCGATGTGTCAGTTCTGACCCTTCCTCTTGGAGCATTGGTGCGGATGAGCTTGGCTCCTTCCTCTGGGTCAGAGCCCACTGTCTCAGCACTGGGGAGGTTGCCATCTCTTTGGAACCGGCGGCTTCTTCGGGTCGGAGCAGTGGAGCCTTCGATGCTATGAGGAGGGTTATGTCTTCCAAGACTCACATGTCATCAGGGCCCTCCACCTCCTCCCCTAAAGTGCCATTTTCTGCCTCTAATTGCAGGTCCCCATGAAGCGTCGAGACCCAGAGCCTCAGTTAACCCCATTAGGTGACCCATGTTCGACTGAGACCTCACCAGAAGCCTCCCACTGATGAGGTTCCCAGGAAGAAACTTTGCAAGAGGAGGCATTTAGACTCCCCGCAAGAGTCTATTACATCAGACACTAACTTAGAGGAGTCAGAAGAGTCCCCATGGTCCCCCCTCAGGGGATATCTCCTTTGCTGATATCCTTGAGGTCCTTAAGCAGAAGGGTGACTGGCAGTCCATTAGCCCTACTGAGGATGAGTCGGTGCTTCTGAAGGCCTTTGGGTCTCAACCTTCTACCTCCTGGGTGACTCCGCCCTTCGATGAACTAATGGATTTGGTTGCTCAAAGGGTGTGGGAGTCTCCTGATACTACGGAACCTGTCCCTCAGAGGCCCAACAAGTTTATTACATCCCCTCAAGATAAGATGTTCCTCACTAAGGGAGTGCTGTTGATGCCATGGTGGTGCCGGCGGCCACCAAGAAAGAGATGTCTGAAACCTCTTCTACTGTCCATCCTCCTAATAGAGATTCCAGGACTATGGACAGGTACAGGAAATGCATCTTTAGTTCTTCGAATTTTGCTATGCAATCGCTCAACTACTTGACTCATTTTACACGTCTTCAAAGAGATCTCCTAAAAGAGCTTGGAGATACTCTGCAAGGTAGTACAGATGGAGGTGTCTCTGAGAAGGTGACAGCCCAACTTAATATCCTCGATTCCATAGTTAACTTGTCCATGCGGCTCATTTCTTATGCAGCCAATGGTTCGAGTCGGGCAGCGGGTTCAGCAATAGCTCTTCGGAGACATTCCTGGATGTGCTTATGCTCCTTTGCGGAAGCCTTCAAGTCTTCTTTTGTTAACACCCCATTCAATGGCTCGCCTCTTTTCGGGCCCAAAGTCAAGGAAACTCTCACTAGGTGTGAGCAAGATGGAAAGACTCTATCTGCCGTAGGAGTCCATTTTTCCACCCCTACTAGACCATACCCAAAGGGCAGAAAGGTGGAAAAATATGGTTCCGGAAGTCCCAAGGAGCTTTCCAGAGCACATGTAGTGAACCCCCCTCCAGAGGCAGAGGAGGGGGTAATAATGGAAGACGCCACCCCAGTGGCAGAGGGGGTCCGCAAAACCAGGGTGACAGGGATCAGTTCTTTGCTAAGCCCTACCAGCGCTCCTGAAAGGAGGCCCAACTGTCCTACTCTGGAGGCAGTTGGGGGTTGCTTGTCTTTATATCCAGATCCCTGGCTAGGAATTACAAAATATTCTTGGGTACAAAGCATTGTTACTAGAGGTTACATCATCCCATTCTCAGAACCCCCACCTGTTCAGAAGAAAATCGCAGACATTCCACCCAGTCTCAGGGATCAAGCAGCCATAGAAATCCAGAGGCTGCAGGAAAAGAGAGTCATCCAGCTAGTCCCAGCAGACCAGATAGCATCCAGAACTTACTCCAGATTATTTTTAGTTCCAAAGAAAACAGGGGACTGAGGTCCATCTTGGACCTCAGCAGACTCAACACATTTATAAAGAGGGAGAAGTTCTGGATGGTCATGCTTCAATCAGTCATTCCGTTTCTAGGAACGGGCAATTGGATGTGCTCTATAGATCTCAAGGATGCGTACTACCATATCAAAATGGCCAGACCATCCAGAGATCACTAGCATTTCCGGCTGGGAGCCAGTCACTACCAATTCCGAGCACTGCCCTTTGGCCTCACAACAGCCCCCAGAGTTTTTACCAAATGCATGGCAGTGGTTAGGGCTCACCTGAGGCATCTAGGATTCCAAGTGTTTCTGTATCTGGATGACTGGTTTCTTACTGCCACCTCCAGGCATCAACTAATTCTGTCCAGGGATCACACTCTCAATCTGTGCTCTCAGATAGGGATAACTATAAATTTTGACAAATGTGCGTTGTCGCCATCATAGCGTATCTCCTTTATCAGAGTAGAATTAGACACCACCACTGCCATGGTAAAGTTGCCACTGGACAGAATAGCCACTCTTCAAGACCAAATATCGGACATTCTGCTGAGAAAAAAAGTACCAGCCTCTCAAGTATTGAAACTACTAGGTACCATGGCGGCTACGCTCATAGCAGTTCCTCTGGGGTGTATGCACATGATAATACTTCAATAGTTGCTCTTCACCCAGTGGTCTTACCAACAATGTCCATTGTCATTCTTGATAATGATTACAGACTCTTGCAAGAAGGATCTTTATTGGTGGTTGACCAGCCACCAGGTAACAGTAGGTCGCCCATTTGTTTCTCCCCCACCGTCAGCCACGGTGGCCATGGACGCTTCTCTGATAGGGTGGGGGAGGCTTTTTCAGGGAAGAACAGCCCAAGGCACCTGATCAGAAACAGAATCTCAGTTGCACATCAATGTCCTGGAGCTGAGAGTGGTGTGTTTGGCATTGCAGCACTTCCATGACTCTCTTCCTCCGGGGACGATTGCAATCCAGACAGACAACATGTCTGTGGTCTGGTACATCAACAAGCAAGGAGGAACCAAATCTTACCCCTTATGTTGAGAGGCCTTGAGAATCTGGCAGTGGGCGTTGTCCACCGGGCGCTTTCTGATAGCAACGCATATCCAGGGGAAATCCAATGTGATCGCGGACAAACTGAGCAGAGCCATTCTGTTACCACACAACTGGTCTCTCAAAGATGAGGTTGCGGAGATGATTTTCCGCAGATGGGGCCAGCCTTGCTGTGACCTGTTTTCATCCCCTATGAATGCCAAATGCTGAAGCTACTTTGCCCTGAATCCCCCACCAGGGGACAGCCCAAGGGACTCGCCCATACACGATTGGCCCCCAGGACTCCTATATGCCTTTCCACCAACTCCCCTGATTCCAAAATTCTTACAGAAAGCCAAAGCCCTGGGAAGGACTGTAATCTTAATAGCCCCTTTTTGGCCTCAACAGATTTTTGTTTCCCTTCCTTCAACTCTATCAACTGGAGGAACCTTGGATTCTGGACCCAGTTCCAGATCTGCTGACACATTCATCAGAGGCCCTTCATCCCTCTCTTCATTCCCTCAGACTGACAGCTTGGCTGCTCCGATTCCCAATCTAGCCAGGTCACATGACTTTTCCTTGGAGGTACAGCATATTCTTGTATCTTTGCATAAAGCTTCCACTAGAAAGTTGTATGCCAGCAAATGGAAGCGATTTGCCTTTTGGGCCTCCCAGAATAATATTAATCCTTATGTTGCCCTGATTGCTAGTGTTCTGAAATTTCTGTCTACGGTTTTTCATGAAGGTGCTGCAGCTGCCACTATAAGAGTTCAATTGACTGCAATTTCGAATTTCCACCCTGCTGGATCTGAAGGTTCTAACCTAATGTCTCACAGACTATGTAGGGCCTTCTTAAAGGGTACCATTCATTTTAGGCCGCCTGTTAGGCAACCTTTTACTCCCTGGAATCTAACTTTTGTGCTATCACGGATTATTCTCCCTCCCTTTGAGCCTGCATCATCCTGCCATTTAAAATTTCTCTCTTGGAAAACAATTTTCTTGGTAGCCATTACCTCAGCACGTAGAGTGTCCGAGCTTCAAGCCCTATCTATAAACCCCCCATATTTGGTGTTTCATCCCGACAGAGTGTCACTGAGGCCTAATCCTTCCTTCCTTCCAATGGTGTGTTCCGAGACTAACCTGAATCAAACTATTGAACTTCCAACCTTTTTCAGTAACCATTCTAACAAATTGGAGTATATGTTGCATAAACTTGATGTTCACAGACAATTGAGATTCTGTTTGGACAGAACAAAGGAATTTAGGAAATCTGAACAACTCTTTGTTTCTCATGCTGACACTAAGAAAGGGCTATCAGTGTCTAAAGTTATCCTTTCCAAATGGTTAACTGGCTGCATTAAATTTACATACTCCTCAGCGAGCCAACCATTAGAGCATGGTGTGAAAGCACATTCCACAAGGGCTGTTTCCACTTCTTCAGCTTATGCGGCTCAATTGCCTTTGGACACTATATGTGCAGTTGCCACTTAGTCTAATCCACATACATTTATCACTCATTACAAAGTGAACAGGGCCACCAGGGACAGGGCTTCCTTTGGTTCCACTGTCCTCAGGAATATACTCCCGTGAGCCACCCAGGATTAGGGTGCTTGGGATGCTACCCATGTGTAAAAATGAATGGTGAGACTGAACAATTTCACATAAAGAAGTTATGTACTTACCATAACGTTCCATGTGAGTTGTTCATCTCGCCTTCATTCTTACATTCTCACCTGCCTTCCCCCTCCAGGTTCTCGAAGAACGAGTAAGACTTGTGGTCTGGTGGGTCTTGTAATGCAACTTCTTACTCTGGCTGGAGTACATGTTATATGTTATATCTGTTACATGCTGGGATCAGCAAACTAGATCTGAGATAGGACAGAGAGCATCATGGGATAGGGACTTGGCCTCAAGCTACTCTAGGATCTTGAGTTTGTGAAAGCGGCTAACTCGGAGCTGATGGATCGACTCCGAACCCATGTGTAAGAATGAAGATGAGATGAACAGCTCACATGGAACGTTATGGTAAGTACATAACTTCTTTTTTTTTCTGTAATATAGCTGCTTTCTGTTTTACCTTCTCCATGTTGTTTTCTGTTTTAAGAAATCTGCTTGGCCTGGTGTTTTTGTTCTATGTAGGAGATAGACTTAAATTATATATGCTGCACATTTCACATTTCTTTCATTGGCTAATTGTCTCTTGAGTGATACTTAAAGACAGAGTGAATTTTTGTCCCTTTGTCTTTTGCTGAAAAGATTTCAACCTTGTAGAAACTAAAGCAATGCTGGGGACTCCCTGCTTATGGTTCACACCCACTCTCCCCTTTGTTGATTTGCTTTTTAAACCTGGTGAATTTTAACCTGCCCATCCATACTGTAAGTTGAGCTTAATAAGTGCCTACATTTCTACACTGCTGTTGCTGTATTGAATTATTTATTTGCCTTTCCTTTTGCTTGTGTTAAAGTGCATTTTGCCTCTCATTGTCTGTTATACCAATTTTCTTGATCTAAATTCCTTATTTGTGTAGCTGTTGGATAAAGTAGTATAGTTTTACAGTCTAGCAGGCAATTGATTTTACATCAAGAGGTCAGTGGATTTTCCATCTAGTGCACTGGGAGGTAGCCTGGTCTGTTTAGGTTGGTGAAACATTTGAGATATTTGCAAGTAGTTTTATTGGCTGTTGGGCTTATTAATCAGCTTATCTTGTTTTTAGTGCCTTTATAAATTCTGTACAATTGAGCGGCTCTTGGCTTAGTTATACAAAGCAAAGTACTTTTATTGAATAATCACACGTTTATATGTTGTTTAATGTACACTGCTATATTTGTATGTTTAAGTTTGTTTGTGGTAGCATTTCGTATCTTCTAAGTTTGTGGTAGCATTTCACACCAGACACTCCTTTATTGTGCTTTTGCATTGGGAGGACTGGGATTGTTCATCTGGTCTTGCTATACTTGGGCTCCAAACCAGGTACTCTACATTAAGAAGGTATTTTCCTGCACCCTTGTGGCAGAATTGTGCTAATCTATTGCATTTAACTGTTTTACTGCATTAATTGGTACCTTTTTGACTGTTTTTTTTTTCTGCCTGTGCCTACTTCATTATCTGCACTTGTTTAGCACGGTAATACTGCTTAGATAGCATAAACTAGATCCAGACTTGCTGAATCTATCCTGCTTTTTATACACTTGAACTTAAATCCAGCCATTTTACATTAAGAGGGGCTTCCCTGTACCCTTGTGAAAGAAGAGTGTGGATATAGACCTGTCTGATCTAGGGACCACTGGGGGAAGGATCATTGTGTGATTTCCTATTGGCATACTAGTTTAAAACTGTTTAATTTTGCCTGTATATAAGCCTTATGTTTGCATATAGCTGCAGACTGCACATTGGGGGTTAGAGGTACCCTCCCTATATAGTAGCAAATTCCTAGAAACTACATTTTCTCTAGACGTTTGTCAGTTGAACCCTCCCAAGCTTCTCTGCTGTACTGCAGGCAACTCAGCTCTGCACTGCTGCACTGTGGGCAGTTCAGCTGCACACTGCTGCACCTCGGGGAACTCAGCTGAACACTGAGTGGCATCACCACACTCCTTCACCCCTAATCCTCAATAGAGTAAGCCCCCTTGTTTAGTTAGTCGAAGTAGTCCTAGAACAAAAGCTAATCCAAGTTGCCCAATTCCCAACTAGTACTTATGGTTTAACCTGCTACAATGAACAGCCAGTTTCCAAATATTTCACCAGCTAGTCTGATTGACATGGGAATCCTAGGGCAATGTAGTAATTGCCTCATGTATACTGAAAACCACTTGCTCCTAAAGCAAACAAATACAGTATGTGAGAGCTGTATCTATACCATGAAGCTGGAATTAATCCTCTCATGTAACAATAAACAAGATATCAAGCAGGTTGTCAGCACACACACCTGTTCTCTCACACAAGACAAAGTCAAGTTACATAGATCCACCTATTTGAAGGTACTCACTAAGAGCCTACCAAGGGACCAAAGACATCCCAAAAGCAGACAGATCACACATACTGGAACACGAACAGACCCCACTTCACATAGCAACACACATATAAGTGTGTCAACAAATAAGCCCCTAAGGCAAAACACTTCAATACCTAATATTCTGTTCATAGGTGATTCAGGTCTATAGTAGATAATCGAACTTTCAAAAGTTTGACTGTCATATGGTCGACACCATATGATCAAATTTTTGAAAGTTCGAAAGTTTTAACGAAGATTTACGTACAGCGAAGAATGGGAAGATTTCCATTTTCTGCACTGTAATGCGATTTCAGAGTTGGTATAGTTAAAGAGCGGGGGTGTGGGGGGGGCACAGAGGTATTTTCCCCCCTGGTTAAAACAATAAGGTAGGTTATTTGTGTAGTTTATTTTTTTTATTAGATGTTCGAAATTTTAAAAGTTCGATCATATGGTGTCGACCATATGACAGTCGAACTTTTGAAAGTTCGATTATCTAATATAGATCCAGGTGATTCTATATTGAGACACAAAGATGTCCCTCTCACCATGCTGGACAAGGAGAAAGTCACAGTTACATACCTGCCAGGTTCCAGGATCTGTCAAATCATGCATGCAATCAAGACACTCAACAACAATTATCATTATGATTCTGTCATAGTACATATTGGAGTGAATGACTTGAGACGTACCTGTCTGGGCCATGTGTAGAGAGACATGACTGAACTCTCAGATTATGTGTCCCTGGCAGGTATGTCCCTAGCTCTAAGTAGCATTTTACCTTCACCCAGGATGATGCCATAATACAGACAAAAAATGATTGACTTCAATAATTGCCTTAACTTCTGGTGTCAATCCAAGGGGATCCAGTATCTGTTAGCCTGGAAAGACATGGTCGAAAGGCCATGCTGCTTTGCCAGAGATGGTCATCACCTGTCTCCTCTAGGCTTTTGGATACTGGCAAAGATGCTTGCCTCCCCTATAGTGCCTTTTTTAGGCAATGCCAAAACAAAAAAAAAAAATCCTGACATAAAGAAATCCACTCAAGACAAACTCAAGGTTATGCTGCTTAAATCTAGGAACCTCAACAGAAAACTGCATTCCCTGGAAGCACTCCTCACCTTGGAAGATGCTGGTGTCTGTGCAATCACTGAAACTTGGTTTAAGGCCAGAGAGCACCCCTGCCGTACAAGGCTACAATGCCTTCCACATGTTTAGACACCAAAACGAGCGTGAAAGAACCAAAGGTAGAGGTGCACCCATCTTCATTAAATCTAAATACTCCTCAAGACTGGTTAAACAGTATGACTCTCTAGAGCTACTGCAGGTCCAATTAAATATAGGTAAAACACCATACCACATCATTGCTAGCTACAGGTCCCCCATCATGAACCAAGAGAAACACACCAACTCCTTGGACTTGCTAGAACTTGCTAGAATCACTCCCTATACAGTCATTTTGCTCATGGGAGATTTTAATTATCCTTCCATGGATTGGACAACATACATTAGCAGAAATACAATTGCCTTGATGTTCCTGGACTTTGTTAATTTAAATTCTCTAGAACAGCTAGTCCGCACCCCTACAAGGGTCTCAAATGTCCTGGAACTGGTACTCACCAACATGGGGGGGGGGGGTCACTGCATTATCCCCTGTGTGTTGCCCTCCCTGGTGAGGTCCAGCCATAAATCTATCTTATTTGAAGTAAAGATCAGACTGGACACCTCCACAGGAGCAAGCAAACTGAAGAATTTCTCCAAAACAAACTTTAGCCTACTAAGCAAGGGTATAAAAAGTTTCAGACCCCCCACTAACGCAGCCAACAATGACTCCTGTGCAGACGAGTACACAAATGCCCAGTGTAGACATTTAAACAACTGTATAGACTCTGCTGTACCTGTCAGGATCAAAACCAGATCTTCCCAAAATAACAGGCCACCCTGGTGGCCTGCAAGTATAAATAGGTTATATAACAAAAGGAAGAAACTGTTATCCAAGAACAAGAGGGAATTTACTCACCAAATTAAGAATACCTTCAACAGCTTGAACAAGTAAATCAGATATCTGTAAATTCCTCTTAAGCCAATCACAAGGCTAAAGTAACATCTCTAGCTAAGGACAGTCATAACGCTTTCTTCAGCTATGTCTCCAATTTTAAAGGGAATGCCCAGCTATGTGCCAAATTGATTGTGGATGTTACTACTCACACTGAACCCAAAGAAATTGCCAACCTGCTAGTGGACAGATTTGATGCATATTTCATCCCCTGTCCCCACCAGACACACCCCAAAACATCCCTGTCAGCCAGTTCACTACCTGGCATCTCCAAAGAGCAGGTCATATCCACCCTCTCCAAGGCCAAAAACACAGCCTTCAAGAGACCAGATAACATCCCAGACTGCTTGCTAAACAATCTAAAACAAGACCTTGCGGAACTACTTGGCACTTTGTTCAACCATAGCCTCCACACTGGCTTTGTTCCAGCAGAGGGAGAACAGCAACAGTAATGCCCTTACACAAAAGAGGTCCATCAACCAACCATGGAAACTATAGACCCATGAACCTAACAAGCCTTATCTGCAAGGCCATGGAAAGAACCATCATCAACCTTATCATCAAGGACATAGGCGATGTCCAAACTCTTGATCCAGCCCAATTTGGCTTCATTAAGGGAAGGTCTAGCTTATTAAACCCGGTGGACTTCTTTGAGAATGTCACCAAAGCCCTGCATGAGAGCAAAGCAGTACATACTGTCTGTCTTCACTTAACCAAGGCTTTCAACACAATCCCCTACTTGGGTATCATTGAAAAACTCTCCCAGCTAGGGATTAACCCATATGTCACTAAATGGGTAGCAAACTGGCTCACCAACAGAACGCATGCTGTCAAAGTTGGGGATTCCACCTCCACCAGTAGACCAGTTACCAGTGGTGTGCCACAGGGATCTGTGCTGGGCCCTCTATTAACTGGAATCTACTTCTAGGATGTCCAGGCAAAAGTAGATGGCCTGTGCCTTACCAAGTTCAGAGATGACTGCAAACTAGGTGCAATTATTGAGTCCCCCAATGATGTTAACATATTGCAAAAGGGACTAATGCAGACCAATGATTGGTGCCAGAGTCACGGTCTAAAGTTAAACGCAGAAAAAGTGTGTCATTATCCCTCTTGGCAAAGAAGTGACCACTGCAAATTACATTATAGATAAGCTCAAGCACAGTAGTGAGAGACTTAGTAACATAGCTTGACAGCAATTTAAACTTTGATCATCATGTCTCCACAGTAGTAAAGAAAGACTTTTACATTGCACATCTCATAAATAAGGGCATCACATCCAAGACTAACTATGTTATAACTCCTCTATACTCGACCCTCATCAGACCACTAATTGAGTACAATGCTTCCTTTTGCATGTACCTCACCAGACACCTGCAACAACTGGAGAAACCACAAAGGTTTCTAACCAAGACAATTGAGAGTCTCCAAAACATGACCTACATGGAAAGACTGAAGGCCCTGTCTCTATACTCTGTATCCTACAGGCTGCTGAGAGGAGACCTGCACCTGGCCTACAGAGTGATCTCTGACCCTACTCCAATGGAAATGCTGCACATCCACAAATCAAATGGGACAAGAGTCACTCACTCCAGGGATCTCAACTTAGTCTGTGAAATAAACAGAACATGTTGGAGAGACAGACATGTCTCTCAGAGATTGCCGCTCCTCTGGAATAAACTCCCACTTCACGTGAAGCAGAGCTCCTCAATGTTCCTATTTAAGTGCAACCTTGACAATTGGATGGGAGACCGTAAATTCACCATGGGGGTGACACATATGTCCCTCATGGACAGGAGCAGTCAGTGCTAATCACTGATTCACTCTGCTAACAACAGCCCTCTAACCATGGTCAACTAGGGAACAAGGGTATTACATGTCTAAAGCCATTAGCGTAGCAACCTCCTATGAACAATATACTACCGCATGACAGACAAAACAAGCATATAGACTGTGTTAGCAATCATCTATAAAAATTCCCTAGCCATTATCTTACTTCCACAGGAAATACCCAGATTAGCAATGCTGAACTATTAATAACACTCCTAAAATTCAACAACAGGGAAACTATATGTTCAACAGCAATTTATGTAATGCAGATACTGCTGAAAGGATCCTGTTTTGGATATCCCAACAAATTAACCATGAAACTATAATACTTGGAGACTTAAATATAGACTGGCAATTCATAAATTCCACTACCCCCACTGAATCCATAAACTTGTACAACTTCAGATAATTAATAACCACATGTACTAGAATCAGTAAAACTTCGGGGAGACGCTCAATATCAGATTGAATTCTTACAAACAAACCAGACAAACTGACAAAAGCAGGCTGCCCTCCTCTCAGATAGCATAAGTGACCACATGCTAACATATGCTATTAGTACTCACCATAAACAAGATAAACAAATGCAAATAAAACTTAGTAAGGAATATTTTAGAAGACTTTTTAATACTGAAAGCAGTGTTGACATCTAGGAACAAAGTCCAAACTATGAACCAGTTTCCCTTCCTGTCCTATCATAGAGTTTTAGAGTGATTGACTGGCCCCAAAAGGTGTTGGATAGGTTGGACAGGAAACAAAGATGCTTCATGCGCATCAAATGATTTATAAAAATCATTGCATACCAAGACTATATATTCCCCATTCTGAAGGAGGGATGGGCCTCCTTCAAATTGATTACATGTACAGATTTGCAATCATAGGACTGCATGCGTATCTGCTGACCTCACAAGACACAAACATAGTGAAAGTTTTAAAACATGAGAAGAATAAGTCTAAGGTGACGTCCCTGCTTAGTTTAGCAGAAGCATACTGGCATCAAGTGGGAATGGAAATCAAACCAGAAGTAGATAACATCAGGCAACTGAATCTGCCAAAAAACAGAAGAAGGAATATAAGGTGAAGGATCAGATGAGAAGGCAAGAAATGTGGAAAATGCATAAATATAGTTGCAAGTATAGAAAACTCTTTGAACAACCCCATGTTGGTAATAATGTGGCAAGACTGTTGCACTGGGGATTGTGCAACATTATAATACTGAAATAGCTGAAAAACATTGGAAACATGAGCCACAAAGCATTATAGAGAATGATGAAGTTTACATCACATGGGAATCACCCATTACCAACAATTCAAAAAACAGATATAGTAGTCCATGACATGAAGACAAAGGTAGCATTGATCATTTAAAATGCTACTCCCAGTGACTACAGTGTCTTATGTACAGAGAGACACAAGGTCATAAAATACCAGGGTTTGCAAGCAGATACAAGGGCAGTGTGGAAGAAAGATACCCAGACAGCTCCAATAGCAGTAGGAGTAATGGGTCTTATAAAAAATAATTTATAATCATACTTAAATACGTTACCAATGCATGTAACTCCATACGGATTGCAGAATGAGTCATTACTGGGCACATCGTGGGTACTGCAAAGAGGACTTCTAGCTAACATCAAAGATTGCAACAATACTAATTTCATGAACTCATACTTTGACTTAGGAATGGGGTTCATTCCCATTGTGGTATTAGAAACCTAAAAGACTTGAAGAATTTAAAAAAGGAATAAAACATATGCTATTAGAACTCACCATAACCAAGATAAACATATTATCTATAATCAAATATGAAATAAAACCAATTTCAGCAAAGATATTTCAATGAAACACTAAACAAATATAACTGGAATGTACTTAGAACAATGATGCTAGATACTGCCGTAGAACATGATAATAACATATTCTTACAGATCTTAAATAATCTAGCACCAGCACTAAATAAGAGTAAAATCCAACTCCACACCATGGCTGACAAAGGAAACAAAAAAATCATGATAGAAAGCCTGGAAAAACTGGTATATAAACAGAACTCAAAATGTCCTCCAGCAATTTAGATATCTTAGAAACCTTGCAAAACTCCATGTCAAACAGGATTAGCAAGCATACTATACTAGCCTATAAGACAAACATATAAACAACCCAAAATGTTTTTGGTCATCACTAAATAAACTACTCCACCCTGGCAAAACCACTAATCTCTAGTCCCTAGATGATACGACAGATTCTATCTCCCCACAATGTTTAATTCCTACTTTATACAATCAATATTATCTATCTTAGACACTAACACATCTGCCCCCCTCTTCACTCTACCCTTGTCTAATCAAAACCACCTACAGCTCTTCAGTTTTAGTCTGGTACCTACCCCGCTCGTAAGGAAGTTGCTCCTTAAACTAAAAACCACTTCTGTAGCTGTAGACCAACTACCATCAGACTACTTAAAAATAGCTCCAGAATTAATAGCCTTCTCTGTGTCCATTCTAATTAATAGGTCCATAGCAGAAAGATACGCTCCATCACTGTGGAAAAAAACCTACATCATGCCACTGCACAAAGGAGGTACATCTACAGAGTTTAATAACTACAGACTGATAGCAATTCTTTCCCTCTCCAAAATATTAGAGAAATGCATCCATATGCAATACCTAACCTCAAATAACCTGCTCTCAGCAATGCAACATGGCTTTAGGCCCCAGCACAGCACCACTACTGCTCTACTACATTTTACCAATAGAATAAGCCGACATAGAAATGATGGTCCAGCTTGTGTCCACCAAGATCTTAGATTTTTCAAAAACATTTGATACTCACACCAGTAACTGTTCGTTCAACTCTTTTGAACAAACTTTCACAATACTCCTTGTTGTGGATCCATAGTTATCTATCTGGAAGCCAACAAGTTGTTAAATGGCAACAAACCTACTCATCCTTCCAACCAACTACTACAGGTGTCCCTCAGGGCTCTGTCCTGGGACCTCTACTATTTAATATATTTATTAATGACCTCCACACCTCCACTCACCATGCTAGTTTAGTTCAGTATGCAGATGACTGAACATTAATATGTGCAACCTCAACAATAAATAAGCTCCAAGACATTACCCAAAAATCGTTATCCTCTGTAGAAACCTGGCTCAAAGAATCAAACCACCTACTCATCCCCAGGAAAACTAAGTTAATGCTATTCACTTCAAAAATTTGCCAAAATCAAAATCAATCTTTTACCATAAAGTCAGCAAATAATACTGTCCTTCAGACTGTAACTCAAAGTAAATTTCTAGGCATTATAACAGATGACAGTCTCAAATATGGCCATCATATACTGCACACCATTAAATCTACACACTAGAAACTAGGCTTCCTTTATAGGATCAATGGATTCCTTACAGATACTGCAAGAAAAACTCTAGCTACCACCTTCTTACTGCCAACTCTCTTATACGCCACTCCTATCCTGACAAACATAAACAATACTCAAAGAAAGAAACTTGCCTCCTGCTACAATAAAACAGGTAAATTTGCCACCAGACTCCTTCATAGGAGACACCATTGTCTTACCTTAAAGCAAGTAAACTTGTCATTAACTGCACAACTAACATATTCACAACTGACTACAGCACACAAACTCATTCTTCATCTAGAAAAATTCCCTGCACTACAAAACATATAACTACCCTACTGTCCAGCAAGGGAATGCCATTCTAGTAACAAATTTTTATTACAAATTAGTCAAATAATATTGCAGGAGACTTGTTCTACTCCCACTGCATTGCTAAACTGGAATAGTATCCCCATGCAAATAAAACTCTCCAACAAACTCAGTAGTTTTAAACCACTGCTTATACAACATCTAAACCAATCCTGGTACTACACTTTCTCATCTCAAGGTTAAAACTTTTTCACTGTACAGTACTATCCAAATATTCTTCATAAACATAATATTGTCATCCTCTTACTGAAATGACAGAACATTTTTATATATAACTGCTGCCTGTACAATCCATTAAGTTGCACATGTGCTTTCTCTTTAGTAACTTCCACCTCTGTAAAATCTTAGAATGTATATTTGTAAATGTACCTGCTGTTTGTGTATAAATGTCAATAGAAATGTAACTACTATCTGTGTAAAAATGTAAATTAAAATGTAACTAATCTGTGTTTGACTGGAACTTAGTATAATGCAATGTGTGCAAATGGAGCTTTTCTCCCCGGTCCTCCTCTGAAAATGAGTATTACCCAGTCGGGCATTCTCTGTAAACAAAGACAAATAAACAAATGATAGTAATAATAAATAAACAAGGTGACTATTAACTACAAAACAACAAAGAAGGAAATGTAAGGTGCTGTGGCTCATCACTTTATTAAATCACTTAATTGCTTTCATCCTAGGTATATTTATTCTGAAGAAGTCCTGTGTACCTATGGCAAAAGTGCTGAAGTGATTTCTTAAAGTGACGAGCTGCAGAGCCTGATATTTCCTTCTTGTTTTCTTGTAGTTAATAAATAAACAAGAATGGTCCAGCCAGAAAGGTGTAGGAATATGTAAAATGCATAAACCCTTTTACAGTAAATAAACCATCAGTCACAAACATTCAAAAGTGAACAATAAAAATCTTTAGTTCAAATAAATAAGTCAAAACATTTAATGTGATGTTGTCCTATCTTGCCTTCATTCTTCAGTGGTTATGTTTGGAACCGATCCTCAGTTCTGACTCAGCCGTATACAAAAGCTCGAGGTCTTCCACGGCTCATGGCTGTATCCCTATCCCATCACACTCTATTAAAGCTCCCCATATCTCGTTTGCTGCTAAACAGATTGGGTGCTTCCATTCTGGCGCTGGTTAAGTTGAACAATTTTTCTTCTCATTATTAATATAGTTTCTGTTTTAGCTGTTTTATTTAGTTAGTGATTAGTGTTTAAGTAGTTTAAGACAGTTCACTCTTCTGCTTTGCTTCTGGCCATCGTTGTTTCTTCATCAGGCCTATGTTACTCCCTATCCCACCTTAAATATTAGTGTTAAAGCCTTTTTTACTTACTTGTTTAATTTAGAGAGTGTTATTAAGAAATTGTTGTGCCTGTTGCTTCTTCCTAATTAAAACTGGCAGCTTGTTTAAGTTAGAGGGCCATCTTTCTCCCTTCTCCCTTCCTTTTGAGCTAGGCAGCTTCATTTCAGTTAGAGAACTACCACCCTTCCTCTTCTTCTGTTGTAATTGTTATATATTTCTTGTTGTTGTTAAAAAAAAAATATATATATATATATATATATATATATATATATATATATATATATATTTATATATATATATATATATATATATATATATATATATATATATATATATAAAATTGTTTGATATATATATATATATATATATATATATATATATATATGTGTGTGTGTGTGTGTGTGTGTGTCTGTATAGATTTAGAGTATAGTGCTACCTTTGATTTTGGTCTACTATACTACTAAGTAGTTAGACACCTTCTTTTATTTGTTGTTGTTCTTGCTGACATTAATATACTGATTATGTCTAAGGAACATAAAGATAGCAAACCCTCTGGGTTTAAAAAGTGTGCAAAATGTAAGCAAAAAATGTCCATCACGGATGGACACACTATTTGTGTATACTGTTTAGGAGCTTTGCATCTGCAAGAATCCTGCTCTATTTGCCACTATTTTAGTTCTAGAGTGCTGCTTGAAAGAAAGAACAAGCTTATAGTAAGACGTTTATTGAAGTCCCCCTTCACTGAGGTGGTATAAGAAGGTCAGGGATCTTCAAAACTGACCAAGTGCCCTTCATCCAAATCTGACAGATCTGGAGACTAGAAAACTCCTTCTTCTGGCCAATTGGAGCCAGCAAAAAAAGTTCACCAAAGTTGCATCTCCGGACCCAAAGATTGCTGGGCCTAGAAAATCTCCCTCATTGGCTCCTTCAGTATCGGTGCCGATAGAGTTTGAATTACGGAGCCAATCCCCGGAATTGGTACTAGTCTTCCTCACCTCTTCTACAACCAATAGGATCTCCTGCCCCCTCCTCTCGGCCCACCAGGAATCTTTCTGATGATGACGTGGAGCGGGTGGTGCACAGACTTCTAAGGATACCGGCGCTGGCCAAACTGCTATCGGCTCCAGCCCTGAAGGATTCAGAACCAAACAAGATCTCCCCTTTGACATCAATTCCTCCTCTGAGCCAATCTAGGACCTTGGAGTTGGAATGCCTGGAACCCATTGTAGTGGAACCTCGGTGCCAAAACCCATTCCGGGATCTTTGGGACCAACATCTGCTCTGAGCCTCCGATGTTATTGGTTCTGTCTGAACTCGAGGGGTCTAGAAGCCAACGCTCTCCAGTCAGGTCCTGGGAGGAGAGTCAGATCGGACATTTGTCAGATCCAAACTTGTCTCTCAGGGCTTCAGCATGGGTGAGCTTGGCTCCTACATCCGCCTTGGAGGCAACCCCCTTGGTTCCAGGGATGTCTTCTGGTTTTTCACAAGAGGTGTCATTGGATCAGGGGAGGGGAGCTTTCGAGGTGATGAGGAGAGTGCTAGCTCCACAGACAGCTCCTCTCTTGGGTCCTGACATTCTTCCCCCAAAGGCACTGGCGTCTGTCTCTGCACCACATCATCCACAGACACACAGAGACCCTAGGCCTCAGGATGCCCCATCAGGTGGACCCCTCTCTTCCAAAAACTCTCCAGAATGCCCTTCTGAAGCAGTCCCTCATAATAGACTTTGCAAGAGGAAGCATTTAGACCCCCCAGAGTAGTCAGTCACTTCGGGCGCAGACCTTCATGAATCAGAAGGGTCCCCTCGGTCACCCTCTAAAGATGTCTGCTTTGCTGACATCCTAGAAATCCTTAAACAGAGAGGTGGCTGGAAGTCCGTCAACCCTTCTGAGGAGGAGTCTGTATACCTGAAGGCTTTTTGGTCTCCCCCTTCTGCCACTTGGGTGTCTCCACCTTTCAACAAGCTCATGGAATTAGTCAAGTTGAAAGGTGTGGGAGTCTCCAGACTCAGTGGAACCTGTTCCTCAGTAGCCAAACAAATTTGTAACTGCACCTACAGAGAGGGAATGTCTTATTAAGGATGTCCCAGTGGATGCTATGGTGGTGGTGGCAGCCACCAATAAGGAACTTTCGGAGACATCCACATCTGTCCATCCACCGAACAAGGAGTCTCGAATGATGGACAGATATGAAAAGCGCAGGTTCTCTTCAGTGACCTTTGCACTCAGATCACTGAACTACCTAACACACTTTACTAGGCTACAATGAGATCTCCTAAAGGAGCTAGGAGATACTCTACAAGGTTTAGTAGCTGCAGGGGTATCAGACAAGATTTCCTCTCAGCTCTCCACCTTAAACTCTGTGGTTAACTCCTCCATGAGGCTTGTTTCTTATGCAGCAGATGGAGTGAGTAGGGCAGCGGGTTCAGGAATTTCCCTAAGGAGACATTCCTGTATGCACTTATGTGACTTTGCCTAACCCTTTAAGCCTACATTTATTAATGCCCCCTTTGATGGCAAGAAGGGAAAACTCTTTCTGCCATAGGAGTCCATTTTTCCCTACCTTCTAGACCTTACCCAAAAGGTCAAAAGGGAGGAAAGATGTGGTTCTGAAAATCCCAGAGTGTTTTTCCGGACACACATGCTGACTCTTCCCCCAGGGGCAGAGGGGAAGTAGTAGTGGGAGATGTCATCCATGTGGCAGAGAGGGTTCGCAAAATCAAGGTGTCAGGGATTCGTTCTGTGGTAGGCCCTTTCAGCGCTCCTGAAGGGAGGCCCATCTGTCCATATCTAGAGGCAGTCGAGGGTTGCTTATCTTTGTACCAAGAAGCCTGGCTGGGAGTAACAAAAGACAAATGGGTACAAAGTATCATATCCAGTGGCTATTCTATATCCTTCTCCCTTCCTGTCCTAAGCATAAAGAACACCCCAGATGTTCCACCCAGTCAGAAGGAAAAGGCAACTCTAGAAATTCAAAAGTTGCTGGACAAAAGAGTCATCCAAAGAGTCCCCACAGACCAGATAAGATCCGGAACTTACTCAAGGTTCCTTTTAGTGCCAAAGAGAACAGGGGACTAGAGGCCCATTTTGGACCTCAGCTGATTAAACAAATCAGTAAGAAAGACAAAGTTCCAGATGCTAACACTGCAGTCGATTTTTCCCTTTCTGGGAAAAGACAATTGGATGTGCTCTATAGACCTTCAGGATGCGTGCTACTACATAAAAATGGACAGACCATCCAGGAGACATCTGTGCTTTTGACTGGGAACCCGTCATTACCAATTTTGGGCCTTGCCCTTTGGTCTCACTACAGCCCCCAGAGTAGTCACCAAATGTATGGAAGTGGTCACGGCTCACTTGAGATGTCTAGGATTCTGAGTGTTTCCATATCTAGATGACTGGCTCCTAACCACCACCACCAAGCATCTACTACTACAAACAAGAGACACCACACTACTTCTCTGCTCTCACCTGAGAATCACAATAAATTGTGAAAAATCTGCCTTGTTGTCATCTCAATGTATCATTTATATAGAGGCAGATCTAGACACAACAAAAAAAACTTCCTCCAGAAAGAGTTTTAGTTCTACGACATCAGGTCTTAAACCTTCTTTCCAAGAAAAGAGTACAGGCAAGAACAGTTCTGAAAGCCTTGGGAACCATGGCAGCAGTGATAAACTTAGTTCCATTAGCACGCCTGCACATGAGAATTCTGCAGTGGCTACTGTTAATTCAGTAGTCATTGCAGAAACTACCCATGTCTCACAAAATTCTGATAACAGAGTCCTGCAAGAAAGACTTTCGCTGGTGGCTTAACTCCACTCATGTGACATCAGGTCGACCCTTTGTCCCTCCACAGCCTTTAGCCACAGTAACCATGTACACCTCCCAGATGGGGGGGACATTATCTGGGAAGGACAGTCCAAAGCACTTGGCAGGATCACGAGGCCCATTTGCACATCAGTGTCCTAGAAATGAGAGCGGTGCTTTTGGTGTTGCAAGCACTTCAAGACTCTCTCCTGCTGGGAATGATTGCAATACAGACAGAAAACATGTCAGTTGTATGGTACATAAACAAACAAAGAGGAGCGTGGTCCTACCCCACCCCCCCCCTTTGTCGACAGGCCCTTAGAGTATGGCAGTGGGCGCCGTGCTCCCAATGCTTTCTGATAGCAATGCACATCCCGGGGAAATCCAGTGTGATAGCACTCAAACTCAGTAGAGCTATTCTGATGCCTCATGAGTGGTCCCTAAAACAAGAAGTAATAGAGATTGTTTTCCACAAATGGGGCCAGCCTTGCTGTGACCTTTTTGCCACATCCATGAATGCCAAATGCAGCAGCCATTTTGCCCTAATCCCAACTCCCAGGGGAGTCACCAAGGGATGCACTTGTAGACGATTGGCCCTCGGGTCTCCTCTATGTCTTCTCTCCCTTTCCCTTGATACCCAAAGTTCTTCAGAAAGCCAGCTCATTGGGAAGCAATTTGATTCTCATTGCCCCATACTGGCCTCGCCAAATTTGGTTCCCCTTCCTTTGGCCACATCTCCAGGAGGAGCCGTGGGTTCTGGACTCAGTTCCAGACCTTCTGACTCATGAGCTGGGAAAGCTCCATCCCTCTCTTCAAACCCTCAAACTGACAGCTTGGCTGCTTAGATTCCAAATATAGCCAGGCTCCCATACCTTTCTTTTTCTGTGAAACATATTTTGATCTAGTCTCATAAGGCTTCCATGAGAAAACTATACATGAGTAAATGGAAAAGATTTTCTTCCTGGGCATTAAGTAATCACATTGATCCCTTTTCTGCTCCTATAAATTCTATTCTTGAATTTCTAACAAAGCAATTTAATGAAGGCACAGCTGCAGCTACCATCAGAGTCCAGTTAGCAGCGATATCTAATTTTCATATAAGCGATTTAGCCCCAAATCTGATGTCTGACAGAATATGCAAAGCCTTCCTGAATGGCACTGTTTTTTTAAGACCACCCATTCAGATCCCTCTACCACCATGGGACCTAAACTTTGTTTTGTCCTGTTTGATTCTTCCCCCCTTTGAACCTACATCATCGTGTGATCTAAAGTTCTTGACATGGAAGACAAATATTTTGATTGCCATCACTTCTGCTAGAAAGGTTTCAGAGCTACAAGCATTATCGATAAAGCTCCCTACATGCTTTTCCACAAAGATAGAGTATCCCTTCAAACAAACCCATCCTTCCTACCAAAATTATGCTCAGAGTCTAATTTAAATCAGTCCATAGAACTACTATTGTTTTTTCCCAACTATCGCAACAAGGCAGAATATATGCTACAACAACTGGATGTACATAGACAACTATGTTTCTACTTACAAAGGACAAAGGACTTCAGAAAATCTAACCAATTATTTGTTTCATCTTCTGAAGCTAAGAAAGGTACTCTTGTATCTAAGGTCAGACTTTCACAATGGCTATCAGATTGCATTACTTTTATGCACAAATCTTAACAGCAAAGATCTTCCTTGTAAAGTTAAGGGTCATTCTACGAGAGCCATAGCAACTTCTGCTTTTCGCGCTAGACTACCAATTGATGCTACTTGTGCTGCTGCAACATGAGCAAGACCTCATACTTTTATCACTCATTACAAAGTGGATTTGGCCTCCAGGAACACGGCCTCCTTTGGGTTCACTGTTCTGAAGAATATTCTCCCGTGAGCCGTCCAAGAAACATGATGCTAGGGATGCTGTCCCAACCAGTGAAGAATGAAGATGGGACAACATCACATAAAGATGTTATGTACTCACCATAATGTTCCATGTGTGTTGCCCATCTCACCTTCATTCTTACATCCCACCCTCCTTCCCCCAGCCTATGGCTCCTGGAGGACCAAGTGGTTACATCTGGCAAGAATGTTCTCTGACCTTCTTCATTGTTCTATAACATAATGTAATAGTCCATTAGGTAACTGTTGTTATCAGCAAGCAAGATTTATGGAGCTTTACTAGAGCATGATGGGATAGGGATACAGCCACGTGCCAGTGGAAGACCTCGAGCTTTTGTATACGGCCAAATCGGAACCAAGGATCGGTTCCGAACCCAGCCAGTGATACCCAGCCTGATAGCACTAGGCATTTTCAGGCAGTGAAGCAACTCTTTCATACATGCCAAAATAATCTTTATTACTGTCTCACAATGATTCAGCATTTGAGAGTTTTAAGTATTTATTAAACTTGAAGAATAACTTTTCACCTCAGAACACATTCGGTTAGCTAAACTCACATATACACACTTAGACTGCATCTGCACAGAGAAATGGTTTAGTAATTCGTGACTGTATTGTAAGACATGCACAAACCACCCTCACCAGGCAGGATAAGAACAGGGTGACAGCTGTCTATCTGGAGCCAGGATCTGAGATGTAACAATGCCTCTTAGAAACCTCCATCCTGGCATGATTATGACCTGATAGTGGCCTAATTGGAGGTGAATGACCATAGTTCACTCTACCCAGAGAGACATGCAGAAGTATATGATTGAGTTTGCTATGCATGTGACCAAGGCAGGAAAGGCACTGGTCATGAGTGGTATTTCATCATCAGCCAGAATGATTTATTATTTATTTATACATCTTTGTTAACTGGGTAAGTGTGGTGATCCAAATACTCTTTTCAGTCATGACCCAGTCCAGTTGCCAGTAGAAAATATCATTTTAAAATGACATTGTATTTTAAATCAATTGAGATAATAATGGTTAGAGTAGTTGTTGAATCACAAAATGCATTTCTTAAATAGAAAATACAATGCAAGGGTCATATTATACATTAATAATGGCAAGCAAGAATCTTTAAATGTGGTCGTGGAAAACTGACATGGGAAAACACATTTCTAATGTAAAAAATAAAATGCAAAAGTCATATTATTAATTAAAAGATAAGCAAGAATATAAAAAGAAATGATATCTTCATAAAGAGAAGGGGTGGGGTATAGAAGACATTTTTCAGAACACTGATACAGATATAAGACAAAGCTAACAAAAAGGTCAAGAAGACATGGGCTGAGTGATGGAAGAAAGGTGACTGTAGAGAAATAAAATTAACAGAACAGATAATTGTGTGATCAACTCAGCTGTAATAATGAGATGAATAGTAGTATGAGGATATATATACATATATATATATATAAATACACGGGTCCCTATCAGAAGCTCGAGTTTTCAGAAACTCAAAATTCATATTGTCGAGACGATATGATCGAGTTTATTAAAACGTGAAGTTTTGAATGGAGATCGCGGTGCAGTGTGGATCGGGGAATTTACCCTTTTCCCCACTGTAGTGTGATCTCGGAGTTGGTATACATAATATGCAGGGGGGGGCACATGTGTGCTTGCCCCCCTGAAAAAAACAAAGAAAAAAGGTAGATGTTTGTTGTTTTTTGAAGTTCAAGCTTTCAGAAACTCGATCAAATCGTCTTGACAATATGAATTTCAAGTTTCTGAAAACTCGACTGATAGACCCCTGTTTATATATGTATCTATGTCAGATGATCGAGTTTTCAGAAACTCAAAATTCATATGGTTGAGACTATATGACTGAGTTTCTGAAAACTCAGACATCAAAGGGAACATAAAATAAAACACAAAAATCTGCCTTTTATTATGTTTTTGTAGGAGGGGTGCTGCATCCCCCTACACTCCCCACACCCCCTGCAAATTATATATACCAACTCTAAGATCACAGTACAGTGAGGAAAACGGTAAATTTCCGCACTGTACCGCAATCTCCATTCAAAAGTTTGGAGTTTATAAAAACTCGATCATTTGGTCTCGACCATATGAATTTCGAGAAAACTCGATCAACTGATAGGGACCCATATGGGTGTCATTGATTTTGTCATGGAACACATTTGTCATGTGCTGCTGTTTTTGGTAACTTTTGGCATTGGTGAAAGTAGTCATATTATATTACATTTGAAGAGAAAGAGCAACATGTGAACAGTCATAGTTGCAGTGGAATGGATAAAGTAGAATTTGCAAGAAGAGTACTGCACACATTGCAGCTAAACAGGACCAGAGAAAGAAGCAAAAGAAAGAGTAACAAAACACAGAAAGTATGTGTAGAAAAGAAGAAAAAGTGTAGAAGAGGGGAAATGAAAGAGATAAAATAAGTAGTATAAATAGTGGCAAACTAAAGGAGAAAAACTTGGTTAGTAATAAAGAGGTTGCACCAGGAAAGAAACTGTAATAAAAATAAATAGAAGTGAGGGTGAGGTAATGAAGACATTATCAGTATATACAGTTTAGGGAGTAAACAAAGCATGCAATATTATGTAGGACTGTAGTACTGTAGTAACGGCACTGGGCACTGTTATGAATCTATAAGGACTGTTGTTAAATCTGATTATCAACAGCCACATTTAAATTTTTAAGCTAGATAAGCTAGAAGCAGTTTTTGCAGGTGAAAGTTAAAGAATCCCATTGTTCTGTGAAAAACTGTAGCATGTTTCACCATGATTACAGTTTTATTTACTTTAATTTCGGTATGCTGTTAGATTCGGCATGAAGGATTATGTCATCTTCCTTATATTTAAAGCTGCCCTTATAGGAATGTAAGTAGTTGTGCATGGCTATAACGTGGATGTGGTGGCCGTAAGCCTTTGGCATAGATGGGACAGGGTAGGACACACAGAAAATATTCTACCTTTCCTAGCGTGATGTATGCTACCACAGCTTCCTGGCTGCTCCCACCACCTTCTTAGAACTCTGTTACAGTAAGAAGGTAAAGATATTGTTTTCTATGGAGGAGAGACTTACCTAAATCTGGCAGCAACTGAATGTGCCAACAAAAAAAACAAATGAAAGAATATAAGGTGAAGGATCAGATGAAAAGGCAAGAAATGTGGAAAATGCATAAATATAGTTGCAAGTATAGAAAACTTCTGGAAGAACCTCATATTGATCAGGATCGAATGCAGGAATGGTTAAGGAGAGGCAAATTCAAACCAAAAGATGAAAGGTTAATATTGGCGGCCCAAGATAGTGGGCTACATACACGTTGGATTACAGAGTCCATTGAACATGTGGGAGAAACAGACAAATGTAGGCTTTGTAAAACAGAATTGGAAACAGTCTTATACCTTGTTGCTGGTTGTGACATACTAATGGCAGAATGATTGTATACTGAAAGGTATAATAATGAGGCAAGACTGTTGCACTGGGGATTATGCAAACATTATGTACTGAAGTGGCTGAAATACACTAGAAACATGAACCGCAAAGCATCATGAAAAAAATTATGAAGTTTACATCACATGAGATCACCCATTACCAACAGTTCAAAAGATAGATGCAAGAAAACCAGATATAGTTGTCCATGAAAAGAAGACCAAAGTAGCATTGATCATTGAAATCGCTACACCCAGTAACTAGTGTCTTGCATACAGAGAGACACAAAGTCAGAAAATGTCAAGATTTGCAGGCAGAAATGAGAGCAATGTGGAAGAAAGATACCAAGACAGCTCCAATAGTAGTAGGAGCAACGGGTCTTATAAAAAAGAACCTACAATTATATTTAGATATGTTATCAACAGGTGTAACTCCATACAAAATGCATAAGGAGTCATTACTGAGCACACTGCACATGCTGCAAAGAGCACTTTTGGCTGACATCAAAAATTGAAACAATACTAATTTCATGAACTTTAATCGTACTTTGACTTAGGAATGGGGGCCCATTCTCGTCAATGTATTAGAAATCCAAAAGATTTGGAGAAATTAAAAAAAAATAAAAAGGGAACCATCTAGTTAGGGAACCTGAAGGTGAGGAGACTTGTTTATGAGGATAACACAGAAGAAGATATTTCTTTGGGATTTATCTGCATAGAGGACTACTGATCTTGATAAGGTATGCTTGCATTTTTCAGCTATATACTGGATATGCTGAAATGTCAGTAAGAAAAATCTGTTTTATATATATATATATATATATATATATATATATATATATATATATATATATATATATATATATATATATATATATATATATATATATATATGGGTCCCCTTCTAATGTATGTCGACATTCATATGGCCGAGACCATATGATCGACACTTGAAATGTCGACTATGGGGAACTGGCATCACGCTACAGTGTGGAATGGAAAGATTTCCACTTCCACACTGTAGTGCAATCTCAGAGTTGGCATATTAAAGTTACGGGGGGGGTGGAGGGCAGAGCCCCCCATGGGGAGTGCAGGGGGGTGAAGCCCACCTGCTAGCAACAGTAAGGTAAGTTTGTGTATGTGTTTTGTGTTTTACTTGAATGATCGAGATTTCAAATGTCTATCATATGGTCTCGGCCAAATGAAAGTCAGCATTCTGAAATTTCGGCCATATCAAGTAGACCCATATATAGCTAAATATATATATATATATATATATATATATATATATATATATATATATATGGGTCTACTGTTTTGGGTCGAAGTTTCAGTACTTCAAACTTCCTTTGTACGAACAGAGATCACAATACAGTGCAGAATGGGAATATTCCCTTTTCCTTGCTGTAATGCTATCTCAGAGTTGGTATATTTAAGTAGGGGGGTGTGGGGGCTCAGCCCCCCACATGGGGGGGTGCAGGGGGTCTTGCCTCCCTGTTAAAGCATGTTTTTGTTATATTTTTTTAATTGTGAGGCAACTGGGTGCCTAGACTTCAGCGAAAGTGCACTTTCATTGAAGTGGGGTTCTACTTTTCATTTTCGGTTAAATGACAATTCGTTGCAAAGTAGTAGATCCATATGTATGTATGTATATATATATATATATATATATATATATATATATATATATATATATATGTGTGTGTGTGTGTGTCTGTGTGTGTATCCATTAACAAATACTACTTTTATTTGTATGCATTTCTTACAAATGTACTGATGGCATAGGCATGTTTCTTAGGGAATTTTACTTTCTCAGATGCACAGGCTTATTAACTGTCATCAAAAGTGCTAATGTTACAACTGTTTTTCTTTTTACACTCTTCTATTGTTATTTCTGTGAAATGTAAATGTCCTATATTGTCAATGACACAGGGGTGTTAGTCTTCTAGGATGGCCCATGCACACGTCTAGGAGAGTTCTAGCCACAGGTTGACATGACTGGCATTTACATAAAATGGAATGCTCTTTGGTAAATGTGTACACATATTTCAGGGACAGTTTATTTGATAGTACTTTTACCATTTCACTGATAGTGTGTTAGCAAAATGTGTCATTTGCCTGTTGTTTTGGGGATAAGGGAGCCAAGCTGCATTTCTGTGGTGGCATAAACAAGATTTGCTATTGTTAGTCACCTTGTTTATGATCCATCCTTGCTTTGTGTGTGATTGTAATATGTTACAACCACACAATTACTTTCTTTATATTTTAACATATTGACTGTTTTATGTTTCTCCAGTGGATAATTGTGAAATACTACATTTTATGTGTTATATTGAAGCAGGACTTTTATTTATTTGATACTTATGTGTATTATCTTTCTTTTGTGTTTTATGTCACCTAGGACTATGGCACCCATGCATTCCAATCCCCACACCCCCCCCCCTTCAGTGACCCTGAGAATGAAGTCATTGTGGAAGCACTTAGGTGACATGGTGCCTTTCTGCTTGAGAGGGAATGTGGAGATGTGTCTGGCAGAATGCAAATTTGGCAGCAGATAGTGGCTGATGTGAACACAGTAGGTGACCAGAGCAGGACATATGACCAGGTGCACCATAGAGCCACTGACATGATTTCATCGGCTTGGAGGAGAGCAGCTGGACTGGCCTGTGAACTGATGGCTACCGGGGTGGGGGGAATGCTACACAACCACCACCAACACCAAAAGAAAAGTTCCTGTTCAGTGTCAGAGATCCAGACAGCTCACTGGAAAGTACACAACAGTATGTCATTGATGCTGGTGCTGCTGTTTCAGGGAGGACAAGTATGTTCCAAGAGGAGCTTCCAGGTATCTATCTCAGTTGTTTAATACTTCTTGTATAGTAAAATATTGACAGCAATACTTACGTTCTGGTTAACATTAAATTTCTTTTGGACATGAATACTTGTACATTGATACAGTTAACAACAGATTCTGGCTGATTACACATGGGCGTGGGGTGGATGTGTCATCCAAGTTCTTGTCAAAAGTATCGTTAATGGACATATAAAGGGCAAACATTCTTACTTTTCATTGTGATTATGATGTCCTTAACTTTTGCTTAACTTCTTCCAGGACCATCCAGGATAGGGAGCATACTATCATCTGCACATGGTAAGCCAAACATTTTTATGTCAGTACTGATGAGCAGTTCAAAGAAATATTTAGTTTGTGATGTGGGTGTCAGGACTGTTGTGTGTACTGCTGTGCTATCTGTAATAGTGGCACAACTGTTAGTTTGTTTGCATATATTGGACTATAGTAGTGTAGGTATTAATTGTTTCCTGTGTTTGTTGCTTATTATCACAGGTGATCCTGACAGTGGAAGTGTGGGACTTCTATCACCTGATGTCAGAGTATATGATGGTGGCCAAATAGAGGCACAGTTGGGGTGGGGGGAGGTGTGCAGAGGTTGAATCTGACACTGAGGTTGACATTCAGCCATCCACTGTAATTCCATCGGACACAGCCAGTGAGCCCTCAGATATTGGACAGGTGGAGGGTGAGACACTTGATCAGGGTAGTGTAGTTACTGTGGCTTCAGTGCTTGTTGACTCTGGCTGTAGCCAAAGTGTGGGTGAGGTGCCAAGCAGGAGGGATGTTAGGGGTGCTCAGTGGGGGCCTGTTGTCCATACTCCACCTGATCCTGGTGTGTCTTCCCATGCCACTTGATATATGTTTAGGGTCATCATGGAGTTGCAGACATGTTCCAATAGGTCCTCCAGAGAAATACGGGTTGTAGATGTGGCACAGGCTGACATGCATGACTGCTTCCACTGTGTTGCTGATTCAATGATTTGGATGAATGACACATTGTTACTGGATGTGTCTGTGATGGAATGTCTGCTGGAAGGGGGATGGCATCCATGTGGGCATAGGTTAGCCACATCATCTAATGTTAACTGACGTGGCTATGCCCAATCATACTCCCATAGTGACACTACTTCCACCGCTCTATCACTGGTTGAGGTATCGACACCCAGACATGGCAGGCCATGGGGTCCTGGTCCTGGGTGTCCTTGTGAGGGGAGCTCATCCAACAGGCATCAGTCATGTTCAGTAGCAGCAGTACATCTGATCATGGACATGGACATGCCAGTGCAACTCCTGGCAAACTAAAATACAACCACAAAGGCCAGTAACACCGGAAACAAACTTTATTCAAATCTTAGCGCCTCGGCTTAAAAGCCTTCATAAATCCTGGCAAAGCCTGCTCTCATGGTTGGGTACAACAACAACGAACTGCCACCTTTACCATACATGGCTCACACCTGTCCAACATACCAAGATGTAGAGCTAGCAAAGAGCTTGACTGTAATCTTGCAGACATTCATGCACCAATTTCACCTGGATAGCCCATACAGACACACACACACAAGAGTTACATGATTCCGCCACGAAGCTTAAATCTCATTCTGTGTCACTGGCCATTTGTTACTTTATTCAAATGTCTGCCTGCTTCTCTTTCTTACTCACAAGCACTCACCTACCTTTTTTGTCAGCCTAGGCTTCCTGCAACCAACATACAAAATCCTGTGCGAGTAATAATAACTGTGCCATATTCTTTTTTTCTATCTAGATTCAGGGATAAATAAGCTTTATGTCTGATGCTCAGGTTGCATAGCTGACTTAGTGCTTAGTATATCTGTGTTTGTGGTGTTTTGCTAATTGTACTTTTGACATATTTTGGTCTTAGAAAGTTAGACAATTGATAGAATCAAAACAGTTTTTTGCATCAGTATTTTTAAGAATCTTCTGAGGGTTGTGAAGTCTGAAACTGAAATGTATGTCATTACTTTCTAACTTTTCTCTTTTATGATTTTCCCGTACAAATGTATTAGGACAAACTGAGGACATTCTCTGACCATCAGTACTTTTGAGAGGTATGAATGTGTGAATCTTTGCTGTCTGAGGCTTATTACTTGTTAGAGGACACATGTATTCACGTAAGTTTTTGCTATCACATGTTAAAGTCATTGCTGTACAAATCACCCACCTTTTACTTACTTACATTACCAAGTGACAATGTGCAAGGATATGCTATTCATTTGTATTATTACACAATTCTGTTTTAACACTTCACATTCAGCCCTTACCTTGTAAATCCAGCACTTGCTACAGTTTTAATTCAGTACTGACTGTGTCTGATGCTAGGAGTACACAGCCACTACATGGGTAGGTAAAGGTTGTGAGCATTGCCTGGCATCAATGTTACAATATGTATGTGCATAGGATGAAGGTGGTGAGTGAGTGTGCATGTTAGCCAGTGCAAGGTCACACTGTGCACATCTACATCTCCCTACACCCACAGCAGCTGCTGGATCCCTCTTTGACGTCTCACCTGCTTGTGGATGTGGTGACCTTACCATTGGTGGAGGGATGTGTGCCCCTTCCCCTTGTTGATACTGCTCAAGCTGTTTTCTCAGGATGATGTTGTGAAGCATGGCATACATGGTGCAGATTTCACTACATATACATGGATTGTAGTACAGAGCTTCCCCAGATGTATCTAGGACTAGAACCATGACTTCAGCAGCCCAAACAAATGGTCCATGATATTTCTGGTTTGGGTGTGTGCCTCATTATGGCATTCTTCAGCGGGTGTACATGCATTTCTGATGGGCCACAGTTCCAGTGCATTCCTGTATCCCCCAGTAAATGACCTTGTGGGATATCACCCCTAGTGAACATCTGATACTGTCAGGAGGTGTGCCAGATATGTGAATCGTGGTTACTGCCTGGGTTGTCAACATACAAATTCAAGATTATTCCTTTAACATTGCACATGACTTGGTAGTTAATGGAGTGAAAGCCCTTTCTACTTATATAGACCCTTCCCTCTTCCCCCAGATGATACCTTGATTTCTATGTGTGTACAATCTATAGCACGCACTACTTCAGGGTAGGGTGCTACAGGATAGAACTGCATATTTGTGGCCCTGTCCTCAGGAATACATGGAAAACATATGTGGTCACTGGCATGTTGGAGCATAGCATTCAGGAATTGATGTAGGATCCTGGATGCTGATGCCTGTGACACCCCCAGCATGTCCCCTGTTGTTCTCTGAAAGGATCTTGTAGCTAAAATTCTAAGTGCTACACATACCTTTGTCTCCACTGGTATTGGTTCCCCTTGGTTTGCCCTGGGTCTGAGTTGAGGACAACAGAGGTTGCAGAGTTCCTGTTGTGTGTCTCTATCTACCCTGTATTGCTCTACAATTTGTACCTCATGCAGATTGTGATACATTAACCAGGGTCTGAAAACTCTTCTCCTTCTTAGCCATGGTCTAGTAGCAGCAGCAGCAACATAGACTTCAGCCTGTTGCACATACACATGAATTAAGCAACAGCAGCCCATAACATTCTTTCTGTCTAAAATGCTTTCTGTGGTTGTATTCCAGTAGGTTTTGGAATTCACAGGGAAACCAGCACTGAGTCTATACAGTTGCATTATAACTTGTTGAATAGCCCCTCCATTTTGGACTGGTTGATTAACATACAATTCAGCTGCTTATGTTGTAATTAGCGTGCCACAGTGTTTACCTTGGTTGCAATGCTCTACACACCAGGTAGAGCACTTGCTGAGTACAAAATAGTGCGCTACCATGTGTGTGTCACAGTGCAATGCACACATGGTGATAGCAGACTGTGTAGGGATTATTGATTCTACCCGATAGTCCTTAAAAAATATTGCAAAGTTTATAAAAATTTTTAGTAGCTGTTAAAAAAAATTAGTAGTTGTTAAAAAGTGAAATAAGACAAAAAATTTAAAATAAACATAAAAACAGGAAAAATTGTTTACATAGTGTGTATATATTACCATATGTTAAATAAATTATACAATGAAAATATAATGATTGAGTTACAAGGGTGATGTGCAGAGCTGTAGTAACTACAGAGGAATTAAATTGATCAGTCACAGCATGAAGTTATGGGAAAGAGTAGTGGAAGCTAGGTTAGGAAGGGAGGTGATGATTAGTGATCAGCAGTATGGTTTCATGCCAGGAAAGAGCACTACAGATGTGATGTTTGCTCTGAGAGTGTTGATGGAAAAGTATAGAGAAGGTCAGGAGGAGTTGCATTGTGTCTTTGTAGACTTAGGAAAGCATACGATAGGGTGCCTAGAGAGGAGTTGTGGTATTGTATGAGGAAGTCGGGAGTGTCAGAGAAGTATGTAAGAGTGGTACAGGATATGTATGAGGGTAGTGTGATAGCAGTGAGGTCTGCGGTGGGAGTGAGGGATGCGTTTAAGGTGGAAGTAGGATTACATCAACGATCAACTCTGAGCCCTTTCTTATTTGCAATGGTGATGGACAGGTTGACAGACGAGATCAGACAGGAGTCCCCGTGGACTATGATGTTTCCAGATGACATTGTGATCTGTAGTGAGAGTAGGGAACAGGTGGAGGAGACCCTAGAGAGGTGGAGATATGCTCTAGAAAGAAGAGGAATGAAGGTCAGCAGGACTAAGACAGAATATATGTATGTGAATGAGAGGATGATAGAGGAATGGTGAGGATGCAGGGAGTAGAGGTGGCGAAGGTGGATGAGTTTAAATACTTGGGATCAACAGTTCAGAGTAATGGTGAGTGTGGAAGAGAGGTGGAGAAGAGAGTACAGGCAGGATGGAGTGGGTGGAGAAGGGTGTCAGGAGTGATTTGTGACAGATGAGTACCAGTAAGAGTGAAAGGGAAGGTCTACAAGAGGGTAGTGAGACCAGCTATGTTATATGGGTTGGAGACAGTGGCATTAACAAAAAGGCAGAAGTCAGAGCTGGACTTGGCAGAGTTAAAGATATTAAGATTTGCACTGGGTGTGATGAGGGTGGACAGGATTAGGAATA
Organism: Protopterus annectens; assembly: GCF_019279795.1. NCBI lineage: Eukaryota > Metazoa > Chordata > Ceratodontiformes > Protopteridae > Protopterus > Protopterus annectens. The sequence continues at coordinate 1,173,465,227 of NC_056739.1, read as the reverse complement.
AGTATATTAGAGGGTCAGCCCAGGTTGGAAGGTTTGGAGACAAAGCCAGAGAGGCAAGATTACGTTGGTTTGGACATGTGCTGAGGAGGGATGCAGAGTATTTTGGGAGAAAGATGCTAAGGATGAAGCTGCCAGGTAACAGGAAAAGAGGAAGGCCTAAGATAAGGTTTATGGATGTGGTGAGAGAGGACATGCAGGATGTTGGTGTGACAGAGCAAGATGCAGAGGACAGGAAGAAATGGAACAGATGATCTGCTGTGGCGACCCCTAACGGGAGCAGCCGAAAGAAGAAGAAGACAACTTTGCTGCCCTCAGCTTTAAAACTAAATTTATTGAAATATATTTGTTAAGACTGGGCATTGCTGAGACATTAAGTCTGAACTGCCAGACCAGTTATCAGTATTCTATGCATTTTATTCCAATGACCCCCCCCATCATTCAAAAGTTTTTTCTCAAGCAAATTAATGGCATTATCCAAATTACCTTCATCTCCTTGAAGGCCTAGTGATATATTTGTCTTTGACACAGAAAAATCCATGTTTAGCCAAGTGTTTAAATCAGTTGGTTTCTCATCCCAGTTCTTTGGAAATCTGTTGGTGGAATGCTTTTATTCAGAAGGGCTGCAGCTGTAGATTAAACAGAACATAGGCCAGACACAGCTGTCAGAATAAAAAGTGTATGCTACAGCTCTTAAAGCCATATTCACCCCTGCATGCTTAGAAGTCACACTAGCAGTGAAAGTGCTGTTTTGCAATAAGTTTGTGATTTGCTTACATTGTTGTGTAAGCAACAAGATTAATGAGTGAGCTCCCCAGGCAAATCATTGCCAGTATTCAGCTTGCATCAAAGCTGGAAATTAAAACAGGTTCTGAGTCCAGTTCATGAAAAAATAGCATCTATGGTGGAGGATCCCTGCTGGATAGCAGCCCACACTAAACACAAACTTCAAACCAACAAAAAGCATGTGACTGTGCATCCTAGAAGAAGAGAGCAATACCGAGCAAAAGAATGGCTTACACAGTATCCAGCAAGTCAACCAAGAAAACAAGGGAGCGAAATGTAAAGTTTAAAAACCAAAATAATTTATTCAAAATAACAAATGGTCAAGCACTTTTATCCTTCTCAAGATGTTAGGACTTCATCAGAGCCATGCAACAAACATTGCAAGAAGATAAGTCCTTGAACCCTGCTTATTTTTCATTATTTTTTTTTTGTCTTATATCACTTTTTAACAACCACTACAAAATTTTAAAATCTTTGCAATATTTTTAAGGATTATATTTTAACAGTACTGAAAGGTGCGTAATAAAGTTTGCCATGTACCTTATATGTATGTTTTAATTGAGATCTGAATAGTTTGGGATGAGTGATTTTGTGGAATACAGTGGTAGAGAATTCCAGAGTTTGGCCTCACTACACGAGTAAAGGGCTTTGTTGTGTGAGTTGTTCATGGAGAATATGATGAGCAAAGATTTTTCAGATGATTTAAGGGCCTATCTGGGATTAGCAGGACATGAGTGGCCTGAGACCTGGTAGTCTATCAGAACAACAGAGAATTTTATGCATTTGTTTCAAGTGAATTAGTTTGAGGAATTTGGGGAACTCAAGCTGGTGAAGTTGGTGAGATTGGGGTGAAGTGTTGGTAGCAAATCTGGTAATTTTATTGTAAATTTGCCCTAGTTTTGAATGTTATGTTGATTGTAAGTTGCTAAGAGCAGAATGAGAGAGTTGAGAGTAGGGAGGTTGAGGGAATACATTTTCTGGTATAGTCGGTAATGTATTTTTTGCCATGTACACCATGCCTGAGTTCTGGTGTGTTATTTGGCAAGTTCCTAAGTGTGAATATCCAATTTCAGTTTGTCATCAACCATCTGTTCTAGTAGTTTGATTTTGGAGATTACAAGAGTTGTAGTATAATTTGATGAGATAAGAGAGAAGGTAGCTCTGTTATTATAAAGGGATTTGGACATAGTGTACGTCTTATTTTCTTGCATTGAGTGCAAGGTTTGATTCTCTGAGCCAAGTTTCTACAGATGTGAATGACATGTTGAGTGGTGGTTTGAAGTTCAGGCATTTATTTGGCATTGCATATTGAATAATAGGGTCATTCCAGATTCTAGAGACAGATCATTAATGAAGATGTTGGCCAAGGATGGAGTCTTTTGGCACTCCAGTAGATGTTGGGAGAAAGGAGGATGTGGCCTTCTGCTGTTCGGCACTTTGACTTTTATAAGAGAGGTAGGAGAGACACTATGAGAGAGAGGGAGTCAGAAAAAAGTCCTAGGTTAGCAATTTTTTGGAGCAATTTGTGAAGACAGTGTCAATGGTTTTGCTAGATCTAGGAAAATGGAAGATATTAGGTTATTATTGTTTCTATAGTGTTATATAGTGTTAATGACAGATAAGAAGGTAGATTGTATACTATGTGATAGACAAACAACATGTTCTAAAGAGGAGAGAATGTTATTTGATAGGAGATAATGCAGTAGCTGTGAGTGAATGCACTTTTCTAAGATCTTAGTGTAGCTAGGATATGCTTGCTATGAGTCTGAAATTGTTCAGTTCATCAGAAGAGTAGTGGAATGGTATGAATTTTCTTCCAGATATTGAGGACATATGATTCTTTTATGAATCTGCTAATGAGGATGGATATTAGACAGGCTATGATAAACAGCAGAAAAATATGATGCTAGATTTAAAGTAAGCAGCATGTACTTCCTCCACAGCCTGAACTACATATAAACAAATAGCAACACTAAGCTGTACAATAATATATAGGGCTCACCCAGAAAGGAAAGAAGTTGAGGAGGTAGTGATTTCAGAGATCTGGGCTACTGAGGAGGTTATGAAGATCAAAGGCATGTGAAAACACAAGGACGGTGGACCATAGGATGATAAAAAAGACCCGAAGAAGCATGGTATTTTTGTTTTAAGCCTCCTATAAAAATCTTTAATAAAAATCTACAATGAAACAAAGTGAGTAGACCACATAAAGTGGTTTATGAAAAAAAAAGAGTGCATCTGATGTTGTAAATCTTCATTCATTCCTTACTGATAGGACTTCAGTTCCATCCTCAGAACCAATAAGGCCGGTACCAAGCTCACGCCAGCCAAAAACTCTCAGCTAAGTCCTACCCACAATGCCCCTCTCATAGTCTTTTCAGATCTCGTTTGCCGAGTTCCTCATCAGACGTGACAAGCCTTTCTCTCAAGCTAAGTGTAGCTTTTTTGTGGTTCTTTGTAGTTTTATCGACTAATTACCTTCCCTTAGTCAATTTTTTTCTTCTAAGGTTATCTCTTATTCCTAAACCCTATATTTCCTGACTAACCCCTACCCACTACCTTGGTAGTTCTTTCGTACTATTGTTGGTACTACTACTACTTCTTCCCTACCTTGGTAGGCCCTTCCTTTACCTTTTGGTATTTCTTAGTACCAGTGCTGGTACTCCTTCCTAGCTATCTATATTAAAAAAAAATAAACAAACAAAAAAAAACTTGTGCTATCCCTTCTTGCTATAACTTCTTGCTGTTGTTTTGGTAGCTATAGTTTTGTTGTTGGTTTACAGTACTAGCATGTTGTTTTGTCATAATGTTGGATAAGGCTAAGCTTGGGTTCAAGAAGTGTGATAAGTGCAGGTGTAAGATGCCCAACTCAGACGGTCACACCCGGTGTGTTTACTGTTTGGGTGTTGACCACATTAATGTATCTTGTGATATTTGTTCTAGCTTCAGCAACCGTATGTTGGCTGAATGTAAGAACAAGCTTATTCTGAAGGGTATGCTGAAAACACCCCTCTCGGAACCTCTTTCTGGGATGGACGTCTCACCACCTCCTAAGCATAAGGATGTGAAAAAACATAAAGAGAAACAGAGTCACTTGGTTCTGACATCTCCGTCCCCCTCCGAACTGAGATGACACCAGGCTTCTCCCATGTCTTTGGCACAGACAGCTTCAGCACCAGGGTCCCTGTCTTCTCTCTCGGTGCCGACCTTGATTATGACACAGACTCCTGCCACTCTACCAGCATCGGCACCATCCACAGCCATGGTACCGATGTCTTACATGGCAGTTCCAAAGATTGAGCACCTTGCCAGAACCAGGTACTCTCCTTCTTATGACCCCTTTTTGGGGCAACAATTCAGTCCATTTATTGAGAGACCAGAATCTCCATCAGCAGCTTCCTTCAGATCCACCAGGAGTCTTTCAGAACAAGATGTAGTGAGGGTTGTGGACCAGCTTTTGGCAGCTAGAGGATTATTGACCCTGACTAGGTCTTCCCTCCCTCTTGGAACTGAAGCTCTCACAGTGTATTCATATGTCTATCCTCCTCTGACCTCCTCCCAGGTCTCGGAGATTTCAGTATGAATGTCCATCCCGGTGCATTCTGTCTCAGCTCCAACATTGGTGGCTTCCCTGTTGGTACCGATAACTCTTGGTGCCACAGCTCCTTTGGAACTGGAGCACCCTCAGAGCAGTGATTGGGCTGTCGGCACCATGACACCTATTTTGGCATGGATTTTTTCTGTGGCACCATCTAGGGTGACGGCTCTCCCAGCAGCTACCAGTCCTCTTAGAGCTCCTCATCTAGAAGCGGGCTCCTCGGGGTGGGGTATGACCTCGATTCCAAGGTCATCCTTCTTGGTTCTGGGCTCCAATCCCTCCTTGGGTGGGCCTGCTTTCCGGGTGATGGAGTGGGTCCTTGCTTCAACAGGCTCGCAATTGGCACCTTTGGCATCATTACCAGAACCCCCTCTAGCATGCAGCTGTCCCAACCTCCTACTCTGGGATCTTGAGCATGGGAGCTGCAAGACCTTCTCTTGAAGGGAACCCTTTCTCGGGAGTCCTCCTCAGAAGACCCCACTGGGGAGCCACCCCAGAAGAAACTTTGCAAGAGGAAGCATCTTGATTCCCCTGAGAAATCCATCACCAAAGGCACCAATTATGATGAAGGAGAAGGGTCCCCACGGTCTCCCCTGGAAGTCATTTCATTCGGAGACATTCTCGAGATCCTCAAGCAGAGGGGAGATTGGAAACCCTCCAACCCTTCTTCGGAGGAATTAGTGTTCTTGCAGGCTTTCCATGCCCAACCATCTACTTCCTGGGTGAACTCACCTGCAGGTAAGCTCATTAGGCTTATTGTGCAGCATGCCTGGAAGGCCCCAAACAACACAGAACCTGTCCCCGAGAGGCAAGATAAAATTTTGTCTACACCTGAAGACTAACCCAATTGGTCCAAACAGCTGGTAGTAGATTTCATGGTCACGGCGGTGGCCACCAAGAGGGATCTGGCAGAAAATCGTTCCACTGTTCATCCCCCGAGAAGGGAGTCTCAGGCTATGGACAGACTGGGGAAGTGGACCTATGCTTCAGCGACCTTTGCCATTCAGTCACTGAATTACCTGGCACACTTTACTCACCTTCAAAGAGACCTACTCTCAGAAATATCTGCCTCTTTGGCAGGGGTACTGCCTGAGGAGGTGCATGATATTGTTGCCTCCCAGCTAGATACCCTAGAAACCCTCTCAAACTCCTTGATGCACTTGATTTATCACACTACCGAGGGGGCAGCTCGAGCAGCCGCATCGGGCATCGTCATGAGATGGCATGCTTGGATGCGTTTGTGTGACTTCAAGGACCCTTTCAAATCTTCATATGTCAATGTGCCTGTTGACGAATCTTTCCTCTTTGGTCCCAAGGTAAGAGACACACTATCACATATTGAGAAAGATGGAAAGACCTTGTCTGCTGTGGGCATACATTTTTCCACCCCCCAGAAATCCTACTCCAGGAATCAGAAGGGAGGAAAATTGTGGTTCAAGAAGTCCCACGGATATTTTTGTGACATTCATGATGAGCAATCCCCCTGGGGCAGAGGGGACAACTCATCCGGATGACATCCCTTTCGAGTCAGAGGGGGGTCTGCGCAACTAGGGCACTAGGGATTCTTTCTCTGGCTGATTCTTACAGCACTCCTGAACAGCGGCCCCATTGCTTTCCTCTAGAAGCAGTTGGGGGACAATTCTCTCTGCAGCTACAAGCCTGGCAACTCGTAACAACAGTCCAGAGAATAATATCCAGAGGCTATCATATCCCATTCAGTCTCACTCACAGACCATAAAATGAATCCCTGGTATTCCACCCAGTCAGAGGGAGGCTGCAGCCTTAGAAATCAAAAAGCTGCAAAGAAAAAGAGTTATCCAACCAGTCCCACCAGACCAAATAGGATCCAGGTTTTACTCAAGGTTCTTTTTAGTGCCAAAAAAGATAGGGGACTGGAGACCAATCCTAGATCTCAGCCTACTAAACAAATTCAGCAAACCTCAAAAATTGCAGATGATCACAGTGCAGTCCATTCTCCCTTTTCTGGGGAAGGACAACTGAATGTGCTCTATAGACCTCCAGGACACATATTACCACATAAAAATGGACAAATACTCCCAGAGAATTATTCGCTTCTGGCTGGAAGCCAATCACTACCAGTTCAGGGTACTGCCCTTTGGCCTCTCAACAGCCCCCAGGGTCTTTACCAAATGTATGGCAGTCATAGTAGCTCATCTCCGTCTACAAAGATTCCAGGTGTTTCCATATCCGGACGATTGGCTCCTCACCACCATGACCGGGAATCTTCTCCTTCTCAATCTCTCTTACATTCAAGGCCTTGCTCTTCGTCTGGCTATCACGATCAATATGGGAACATCAAACATGTCTCCAACAAGAACACTGGAATTCATTGGAGTGATCTTCGACACAATGTCCTGTCACGCTTCCCTTCCTCCTCATAGGCTTTCAAAAATAAGAAATCAGATTCAAGTTCTCCTCCCACAGACCTTTGTACCAGCATGCCTAGTACTACAACTATTAGGCTGTATGGCAGCAACCATTACCTTAGTGCCCCTGGGGAGATTGCACATGAGACTACTACAGTGGCTCCTCTCATCACAATGGTCACTCTTAACCCACCCACTCAACCACATGATACGCCTTACAAGCCTTTGCAAACAAGAAATGCTATGGTGGATGAAGTCAGAAACAAATCTTTGGTGTTGACCGTTTTGTCTTCCCCAGCCCAAGGCCACGGTGACCACGGATGCTTTCCTGTTGGGGGGGCATTTCCAGGGAAGGACGGTCCAAGGCACTTGGTCCCCCATAGAGGCCAATTTGCATATAAATGTCCTGGAATTGAGGGCAGTTTTCTTAGAGTTGCAAGCATTCCACCCATCCCTTCCTTCCGGGACTATTGCAATACAATTGGACAATATGTCTGTAGGAACCAGATCTTACCCCCTATGTTGGGAAGCCATAAGAATATGGCACTGGGTGATGGCTTCCAACTGCTTTCTCATAGCAACGCACATTCCCAGGAGCTCCAATCTTATTGCAGACAATCTGAGCAGGAGCATTCTAATGCCTCACGAGTGGTCCCTCGATCCGATAATAGCGGCTCAAATCTTCTGCTGCTGGGGCAGGCCTTGTTGCAACCTGTTTGCTTCGCCACTAAACAACAAATGCAGAAGCTACTTTGGCCTGATCCCCCCTCAGGGTAAGTCACCAAGGGATGCTCTGATGCACGATTGGCCCCCAGGTCTATTGTACACCTTTTCCTCATTTCCCCTCATCCAAAGGTTGAGAAGCAACGTGATCCTCATTGCCCCTTATTGGCCCCATCAAATCTGGTTCCCATTCCTATGGCCTCACCTGATTCATAGCCTGTGGATCCTGGATCAGTCTCAAGGACTGTTGTCTCACCCTCAGAGACTGAGTCACCCTAATCTCCACAGCCTCAAGCTCACAGCTTGTTTTCTCCACTTCCAATGATTGCCAGGCTACCTGATATTTCATCCCCTGTTCACGAGATCTTTCTGGCTTCGCACAAACCATCCACCAGAAAAATTTATTTCAGTAAGTGGACTAGGTTCTCTAGATGGGCCAAAGAAGGAAACATGGACCCCTTTTCTATGCCTTTTCGGAAGATCCTGCAATATCTCACTACCCTGTTGCACGCAGGAGGTTCAGCATCGACAATTACAGTACATTTAGCAGCTATTTCAAATTTTCACAGTGGAATTGACAATTCATCTATGTCACACTGACTGTGCAAAACCTTCATGAAAGGAGTATTACATATTAAACCTCCTGTCAAGCCTCCTATAGAGCCATGGGACTTGACATTGGTGCTTTAGTCGTTAACAAGTCCTTCTTTTGAGCCTTCTAACTCATGTGATATGAAATTTTTGTCTTAGGAAACACTACTTCTAGTAGCCCTTACCTCAGTGAGAAGAGTATCCAAGTTGCAGGCCTTGAGTGTCAAGAGACCATACTTGATTTTCCACAGGGAAAGAGTTTGTCTACATGCTAACCCCTCCTTTTTGCCCAAAGTCATTTCTGATTTTTCCATCAACCAATCTATTGACCTACTGGTTTTCTTTTCCCACCATTCAGATGCAGGGGAATACCTTTTGCATACCCTCGATGTTCATGGGCAAATTTGTTTCTACTTGGACAGAACTAAATCTTTCAGGAAAATGGATCAATTGTTTGTAGCTTTTGCAAGACCCAGAATGGGTAAGCCTGTTTCCAAAATGACCTTATCTTCTTGGCTCAGAAACGCCATTACTTTCATCTACCATCAAAACAAAGTGCCCTTGCCTTCCAAAATAAAGGCTCACTCTACTAGATTGATATCTACTTCAGTGGCCTTTAATTCCAGAGCCTCTATGGATGATATCTGCGCAACAGCCACTTGGGTAAGACCTCATACCTTTATCACTCATTACAAATTGGATTTGGCCTCCAGGGGAAGAACATCTTTTGGTTCTATGGTGCTCAGGAATGTCCTTCCTTAGGGTCACCCAGGACTCAAGTCGCTGAGGACTTGATCCTATCAGTAAGGAATGAATGAAGATTTACAACATCAGATAAAGAAGTTATGTCTTACCATAATGTTCCATCTGTGTTGTAGATCTTCATTCATTCATTACTTCCCGCCCTCCTTCCCCCTGCTGGACTCCTGGTGGACTTTAGGATCTCCTTATTGGTTAGGGTATCTGCTCAGACAGAGCCTCCTGCTATCACTATTAATCTTTTTATACTATAAGGGTGGGCAAACTTGATCTTAAGCGACTATGAAAGGGGCATTGTGGGTAGGACTTAGCTGAGAGTTTTTGGCTGGCGCGAGCTTGGTACCGGCCCTGTCGGTTCCGAGGATGGAATAGAAGTCCTATCAGTAATGAATGAATGAAGATCTACAACACAGATGGAACATTATGGTAAGACATAACTTTTTTCTCTCCATTCATTCTATTGATAGTCATCCTAACCATTCTTCTCAGACTTTGATGCCCCATTGACCACTGTAAGCTCCCTATGCCACACCCCTGTCCGCAGTGCCAGTCACTGCATTCTGACATCACACTTTCTGGACCTATAGTTCAGTGGGTTTAGGGAGTAACTTAGCTGTAGTACATCAGCAGAAACCCATGAATGATACTAGAAGTTTCATGTGTCAGAACTTGACAGGTATTTGGACAAGACCAATGTCATTAGATAAGCAAACATTTTGCTCCAAGGAAAATGCAGGATTAGATGGTATCTTTTATTGCATGGCACAGTACTAGAGATGTGATCATAGAGCCATGCAGACATCAATATCACTAATGACCATCGTTTCTTCAAGTAACGTTGATCTCATGGTTCTAAGTGGGTAAGCTATCTGATGGCAAGGTAAACGAGAGTGCTAGAATAATAAGGAGTTGAAGAAAACTTGCTGTACATTAAATAAACACAAGTTAAAATATTTGGCATAAAATGTACATAAATTCAAAAATTAACTGGATCTGATTATCAGTATAGTAAAAGTAAAAGTTTACAGACCGATGAGTGTTTAACTCTTCCAAGAATATATAAAACAAGAAGATGCATAATATTAGTACACATTAAATTGTTTTTTCAAAACATGTTTTTAACTAGGCAAAAATTAACAAAACATTTTAAGTTAATGTCAGAATTTTGAAAATGTGTTTTGTTCATTTCTACTACAAAAGGCATCAGGTATTGATATAACGATTTCTCACTTATCACTACTCTGTACAAATTTTCAAGCATTTAGCATCACTCTGTGTGTATCATCAACAGTTCTAACAACATATTCAGAGTAATTTAGCCACACTCACAGTTAAATATATCTCTGCTTCATTATTTATTTATTCTCGAAACTCAAAAGTTAAATAGAGTAACCAAAACCTCTATAGTGTAAATGATAATGTTTGGTATAACAATTACTAGGAAACTATTCTCTGAGCAGAGTATAGCAATAATCATAACTAACAGTAATCATAATAAGCTTTTCTCTCAAAGTCCTAACTATTTAAACTTACCTCTAAAAATAGTTATCCTTTAATCATGGTTACACTTGCTGTTATGCTGTAGGGGTCTGATGTTAAATAAATGAAGTGCCTTGCACTGGAGGTTTAGGGAATATAGTTTGTGACTAGCAATGAAACTAGTCACAAAACACAGTATCTAGCCTTAAAATGCAAGATATTTCATCAGTTTAACACTAGCTCCCCACATATTCCATTATCTGGGTTTTTTTTACTGTTTCTCATTCATTTCATTGGGGTACTGTAACAGTGTGCTTTACTGAATATAGTTTTATGTAGGACTTTTTGAACTGGCTGTACTGTCATGGATTTGTACTCCAGTTCTGAAGTAAATTTAATTTTTTTAATGTTTTTATTAATTTTAGCAATTTGATAAAAGTGCTGATATTATTTTATGATTATATGGATTAGTTCTAAGGTTTTAGTTTGTTTAATATGAAGTAGTGTTCATTTTTTGTTTATTTTGATTAGTTTTGCCAGTAATACATTTTTATGACAGTATGGCTGTGGTGCTTGTTTTCATTTGTTTTATATCTATACCAACCTGGCACAAATGCCCAGTTAACTAAACAACACACACAGAAATAAAATAAAAAATGAAGTCAAAACAAAGAAACAGGATGATAAGCTTTAATAAACAAACAAAACTTAGAGTTGCTGTCCCTTACTATCCTTAGGACATTATCAGAGTCAATGACCACATAATTATACCATAATTAAATAAAGAAAACCATCAAGCAGCAGCCACTCAAAAAACATGATTAATTAAAACATTGAAATTGATTAAAAACATAGTCTCACAAAAAACACCAGATCAATTTACAATGTGTAGTATTAAAATGTCATAAATGTAAAACATATATATTACAATTATATAAATGCAACCTAAATAAACTAGTGCGCAAACATTAAATACCATGTAACCACTGTGTAGAAAATGAATGTTAAATTAAACTTGATCAAAGTTTTAAGATGCCACTTAATGAACAGTGGTCATTTATCCCAGGTTTTTCTATTACATTTAGCCTCAATTGCCATAGAATTTCTTTGCTTTCTAGAAGACTTTCACTGTCACTTCCCCTTTCATTCTGTTCAACCTTGTCAATCGCAAAAAAAAACAAGAATCTTTTGAAATCATTACAACCCTTAGAATGCCTGTACTGGGCAATGTTAACATTCTTGTTTTTCATATCATTAACATGCTCCCCAATATTGTTTTTAAGTCTCCTCACACTTTTCCATACATAAAATGCTTGCCATTACATACAAATGGCAAGATATACAACCATTTTAACATTATAATTATAACAACCTGGACATCTAATAGAATGGTCATATCTGCTGACTGTAATATAAGGACCATCATTAATGTATTTGCAAAATTTGCAGACCCCACATTTAGCCATTTGTAAACTAAATGAATTTTCTTCTGAACTCTTTTCCTGTTCTTACCAACCCTTTATGTTTTTGCCTTTGCCATACACTGTAATGGGAGGATTCACTCAATCATTCCTTCATTTCAGGGATAATTAACATATTCCAAAAACACTTAAAGGTTGTCAAAATGGTTGGTGTATCTCGATTGTAATAAATTGTCATGGCACCCTTTTTCTTATCTCCTAGTGGTATTGTAGTCACATCTTTAGATGTCATAGTATTCTAACCACTCCTTAAAATAGGAGCAAATTGCATCATTCTGTCCTTATAAATCTGCTTTTCCATTTTGTTCAACATGTTTAAGGGATGCCCCCTTTCCTTGAACATATCAATTAAGTTGGTCACCTCAGCTGTAAAAAGGTGATCGTCACTCACCAATCTGGACAAACATACCATTTGCCCTTTTACAGTACAACTTTTTTGAAATAAGGGGTGACAACTATTAAAGTGTAAAAATGAGTTGGGACAGGTCTTTTTATGAAAAATGTTAGATGCAAAAGAGCCCCCTGCTGAATCTTTATAAAGACAAATGTCCAGGTAGTCAATATTCTGTACATACTTCCTAAAAGTAAATTTCAGGAAGGAGGTGGTACCATCTGAATAATCAGTAAATGTCAGGATGACCTGGTGGTCACCTTTCCATAAAATCAAAATATCATCCAAGAATCTAAAATAAGAAGCTACATGGTCAAAAAAGGAGGACATGAAAACATACTGATTCTCCTATTCAGCAGATAGCAAATTAGCATAAATTGGTGCACATTTAGTACCCATTGAAACACCAGACATTTCTCAAAAAAATTCCCCCTCAGAGAACACAAAGTTGTTGTTCAAGACTATATCCATACACTCAACCAAATGTTTCACTTTAATGTTTGATAAAACCTCATTCTGGTTTAAATGTTCATGAAAAAACTCCAAACCAATCTGGTGGGAATGACTGAAAATAAATTCACAATGTCAATTCCTATGAATAACATGTCTTTACTGTAATCTGTACCTTTTAGTGTATCTAACAAATGACATGAGTCATGAAAAATGTTAAGATTTACTGTTCAAAATGAGTTGGCAAAGAAAATCAATATATGCAGGAAATGATTCAGTTTTCTATACTCTTGCAGCAACAATGGATATCAAAGGGGGATTGTTCTTGTTTTTATGTATTTTTGGAATGCCGAAGATAGATGGTATGAGTGGTTCGTCCACCAACAAATAATCCAATCTGGATAGCCCAATCATACCTTGACTAAAAGCATGATAAACAGATGATCGATTTTTGTGTAAGTGATCATACCTTGACTAAAAGCATCATAAACAGACCATCTATTTTTGTGTAAGTGATATTAATTTCATTCCTAGAAACCCCTTGATAGGTATTCTCATCAATTAAAATGTGAGTAATCATAATAATTCATAATGACTACCCCTAAATTAGGCTTTATAATCCTGATGTTGCTGTTAAAAGCTAATTCATTTACCTAAGATCTTTCATCAGGCATTCAATTGTCAGTCAACCCAGTCATTTTGCTAAGTAGTTTTCTAAATTTAACCTCACAAATCTGTTCAAACACAGAGACTGAATGGTTAGAGCAAAGAATATATATACTTCTTCTTAAAGTACTAGCATTGTTCAAAAGGGTGTTGTTTCCAGAAAAACATTCTTACGTTATGCTGCCTGGTCACAGTTTAACCAACAACTTTGCAATGTCAGTTCAAACATCAGAACAAATGCAAAACCCTTTTTCAGCAATGAAAAATGACCATGCAGCAGTGTCACGTCACTTAAATTAAAAACACTAAAGTCTCTGTAAGACACCATTTCATTACCTACACAATTAAACAAATTCAAGTGGCTCTCTGTTTGACCTTCTGGTACCTTTACTTGCCTTTACCCTACCTTTTTGTTCTCCCAGGAGATCCCATAGCATTTGTGCATGTAGACCATAATTACTGAAATCAATGATATGGAAAGTGATGTAGGTAAAGTTAAGGATGCAGGCAAAGTAAGTCTGATAAACATTTCATGATACAAGCAGAGTAATGATAAGCAAAATATCTGCCACTATGGCTCTGATAAGCAAGTAATCAAGCAATAATGCTGAAGTTGTTTAGAGTTACAGGGAAATAGACCACCAAGGGATGTTGTGACCCAGATCCTGCATGCAAAGGGGCTTCTCACCCCTGAAACATCCCTTATTTGCCTGCGATGTCCACACTACAGAGCATTATTACACCTAGAAAATGGGCTGTATCAAACTATCTGTTAAGCTGTTTTGTTTTTAATTTATTATTATATCTATATCTACATTATATCTGTATCTATATCTGTATAGCTGATGTAAAATAGTTCTGACACCTAATGTTTCAAAGCTTCTGTAAGATGTGTAACTGCTGTTGGAGGAAATATTTTACATTCAAAATACAAGTTATGTAAGTATTTAACAATATCTCCACACACACACACACACACACACACACACACACACACACACACACACACACACACACACACACACACACACACACACGTAGATGCACAGAGAAACAGACTCATACTCATATACAGTAAGTCACACATGCTTACACACATTTGTCCTCCAACTACAGCCTCTTTATTGACCGTGTACACCTCAGATGTTTGATTGTGATCAAAGGAATAAATAGCCATAATAATATATTTTCGTTAGTTTCTGTATGGGCACACACAGTCCAAATGATTACAACTCTCTCCCTGCAGAGACACACATACATACACACAGATTTAGACACTTTGATGACTATATACAGCTGAGATGTCTGATTATGAACAATTGAATACATAATTAGAACAACCATAATGCATTTCAGCTTATTGCTGCCAGGTGCATACAATACAAACCATTACAAGACACTTGCACACATGTGCACACACACACACACACACACACACACACACACACACACACACACACACACACACACACACACACAAACACACACACGTGCATACCCATGCTCACATGTGTGTGCTTGCCTCCTTTTAAGTTCTGCTGCTCTGTTTACATGCATTATTTATGTTTTTATTTTTTTTTTATTTTATTTTATTTTTTTTTAAGAACCATAGTTAGCAGAGAGGAAATGGTGGCTAGACAGAGAAGAGATGGTGATTACAGTTAAAGGCTGTAGTTAAAGAATAGAGATTTTGTGCTCTGAATAGGTGAACTCATTTTTTGCTTTTTTGTTTTCTTCTGGTCTCTCGTTACATTAATTCAGTCTTCCAGTGGGGTCTATTGATTTTCAAACCCCATTTTCTAAATGTTTTTATTGCACATCTTTTCTCTATGTTTAAAAAAATAAGAGAACATATGTGAGGCTTATTATTTCCTGATTGTCAAATAAAATTTCAAATATCTATTTCTTCTTTTTCACAGTCTTGCAAAGCACGAGGACTCCAACAATTAGCAGTAATTATTCACAGAGTTAGTTTTCCTATATAATCAGTAACATTCTTTTACCAGAGATCTCTAGACATTTAGTAAGGTTAGTATGTCCAAGATGCCTTTTAATTCATGTCTATCTTTAGTGGTCAGTGTACATATAGCCTTACTGTACACATCTTCTTATGTTTTCCATGGTGCAAGGCATTGTTACCTGAAAAGGATTATGGCCTATTACAAATTAAATGAAATGATGACACTATTGCCATTTTTTTGTGATATTTTAGACAGACACACTTAGTTAATAAAACATCTTAATTTTGTACTATTGTTTGAACTGATGTCTGACAGTCTGACTCTGTGGAACAGAGAGATGGAGCCCTGTTATCCAGTCCAGGTGCCTTGGGATTCAGTTAGAAGCCCTGGCATTGGAATTGCCAGGCTGCGAGAAATGAAGAGGTGTTACCTGCTCACCTCTCCCAATGGGGAGGAATAGGTGCAGGTGCTCCATGAGTTCACAGGATACTGTGATTTCTTAGATGGAGACTAGGGAAAGCACCACCTAACTGAAGGATCTGAAAGCAAGCATGCTTGCTGGCAATGCCCCTTGTGGAAATTAGGGATGTGTAGTAGGTTCAACCAATTGTACACTCTCTTCCTTCATGAACCTAGCATGTATAGGGGTTGTATGGCATACACAAAGAAAATAAAATCAAGCTACTCCTGATGACTGCCTGAATGATGGCATTTTCCTGTCAACCCTCACCCTAATTATGGGAAAACAAATGAGACAATTGACTTTCAGGGGGCTGATGACCAGGAGGCAGCAGGGCAAAACCTGCAAAAAAAAATAGTTTGAGCTGAACGTTTTAGGGAATGTTTTGCTATTTGCTTTAACAAGTCTTATCCATTCCAATTTACTATTCTTTTCTGTGTTAGCTAATGTCTGTAATTCATGGTCATACTGAGAAAAAGATTTCTTAAGAATGAAACTAATAACTGCATTTCTTCTTTGAAGACATGTATTATTGGTTACTGACTACCAATACAAAAAGTACATGCTATAATTTAATTTATCATAACTACAACAGAGTGTGTACATGCTATAATTTAATTTATCATAACTACAACAGAGTGTGCTTTGGCCATTTAGGAGACAGTCTATAGTCCCTTGAAATAACATTTCTCCCGAATGCTTTCACATCTTTCATTAAACTAAGTACTTAGGCATTCTGCAGTTGTCAACACACATGTTTTTGGTCACTCAGACACTTCTGGGAATGATACATGTGGTTCCAAAGTCTGGCAAACTGTAGGCAGAATATAATGTAACATTCTTGCTGTACACAGAACTGTGTCTTGATATTTGAATGTACTTGGCAAGAAGATCTGAAGAAATGCTTGTGAGGCTTCTTTTCTTAATGGTGTCTGAGAAAGCTCTTAAGGGGCATACTATAAAGCAATGTTGTCCAGTGAATTAAATAATGTCTAGAAAGGAATTCTTCAGTTTCTCTTGTAAAGCATTTTCAACATATAAGTTTTCAGGTTGCAAACGACATCTCAAAAGCATTATAAAAGATCTGCTGCTTGGCATCTGTAAGGCATACATACTGTGCATACTTCTCAGTGGTTTAGTATACATTTATACACATTTAACAAATCTTCCAAGTTTTTAAGGACTTTTGCTATTACCCTGGATGAAAAGATGTGAAGCAAGCTAAATAGTCAAAGCATGCAAATGTCCACATCTGTCTGGGAGCCAAGTTAGGTTTTGTAGAACTCACTTGACCCTGTAATGCTCCACTGTGTTGTATCATGGGTTTGTGTTTAGGTTTTGGACTGTATGTTTGCATTTTATTACATGGCTGTTTATGAGGTGAGACTGTATTCAGTGGCACTTTGCTTGTAGTGATCCTGAAGCCTTCAGAATACTTTCTTATTGGACTGACTACAGACATGAGATTTGTGCTACTCGTGGAAGTGTTTGGATGCTAGTGTTTACAGGAGAAGAGTATTATTTGAATATATTAATCAAGCTAAGGTCTTGTGTTGTTACTGTGTTTTTTTTTCTGTTTTTAGCACTCTTGCTGTCATTTGCTTTCCCCAATTTTAGCCTGGCATTTGCTGTTCTGTGACTCTCCCCTTTGGATGCTGTACTTGTTTAAGCAACCCAGCTGCAAATGTGCATGACTATGTGAGACATCATGCATTATATGTTTCCAGAGAGATGAGATATATTGCTATATTAAAGCATAACAAATGGCATTGCTGTAACAGTTACTAAAGTCACTGCTTTGGCTTTTGTGTTAGAAGTAAAATTAAAGAGCTTCTTTACTCTCTTTTGTTGTGGTGGCTTGCACACTGAGTTGTATTGCTGTTAAAAATTGTAACTACTGACAAAGTAGTACTCTTTTGAAGTGCCACCTGACTGCTGGTCCAGTAAGTATGACCGTGGTTCTTCCCATTTATTTTATAAGTTAACTTAATTAGCCATCTCCAACCCTTTCATGTGTGGTGACTTGATGGTCCCTTTGACATGTTGTGCATTATACTGTTGCTAGAAAAGGAAAAAGCAGAAACTTGTGGTTAGTCTTTATATTATGGTGAGAGTTCAGGCTTTCACTTAAGTTTATTTTCAACAGAACTAATTTGTGGGCATTTCTTCATCTACATCATGGATACATTTAATTATTATTGTTCTATGGCTAATATGTTAAAGAACAACTGTTTATTAGACTGCAGCACTTGTTACATCTTTGCACTCAATGTCACAGTGCTTAACAATGGGGACTGCATTAACTGCTTTAGATTAGTAAATTTGAATGTTATACTAAGAAATAAAAAATGCTTAGACTTTAACAATACAGCGTCCCATCCCATTTTGCCACATAGTATCATGGCATGGCACTGAAAGTCATACCATATTACTGTGTGCTAAATAATGACAAAAGTTTCTTAGAAAACATCTTAGACCACTAGTCTCTACATTTTTACTGCAAATCAAATAAAATCTGTCATTTTTTTCACAGGAGAGCTATCTTTTTTTTAATTGATCTTTATTTGAATAGTATTATTACACATTTATCTGCAGACCAGTTCTGTTTGAGATTTGCAATACATATATTTAAAAAAAAACAGCAACTGCAGTTCTTTGTGGCTTCATAGCATTTGGGTTGCTCACATTTAATTGACCTTGCTTTGGTGAACGTTTAGGACCCTCTGATCTAAAAAATGGCAACAATTTGAAATTTTCTTTGGAGGTTTATACCCAGTCACCCCCTCTCAGTAAAGGGGGTGGGCTGCTCTCCAACACCAAGTACCCAAAAGTCAACCAAATATGATGTCAGTCTCTCAGAATTTTTGTATTTTGTTTAGTCTGATCAAATAAATTACTAATGTGTATTGCCTGTAAGCTGCTATTGAAGGCCTTAGAGCAACATCTGCTTTGAATTTTATACATGGGAAGTTTTAAGGCAATATTTTGTCATCATTGCCCCTCACTGAAGCCATACTGGATCCTGTTATCATTTCCTCCCAATAGAAGTGTACCAGTGATATACTAGTTATACTGGATGGATAGTTTTTGTTTGAAGTTAGACATTGTAGCCCTTCATTGTGAGAAATTACTTTTTTTTTACAGATTTTATATTGTGACAGATTCTATTAAAGGTAATATTCCAGCTGGACTTACAAAATCCACGGAAGGTAGTGCTGCTACAAACACAGGCATTAGAATATGTAAGAAACAATTACATTTACAGCAAACAAATGATGCTTATGTGGGTTTATAAGAATGCAACATTAAATGTTGTATGTAACCACCTCAGTTGCCATACAGAGATAATGTTCTGAACACAGCCTGGAAGATGCAAGTTTGAATAGCGTCTCAGTCACATGTTGGATCTGGCTGGGGGGGTGGTGAAAGGGCTGAGTCTTCTGACCTCTCTTAAGAGGAGGGGGTAGGGTACATGTTTATGGGCTCACACATGCACTGACTAAATTCCCTGCTGATGATCACAGAAACATGCATTTTTGTCTGTCCATGGAGTCAAGGTTGTTTACAAGCTTGTGCTGCATGAGCCAGCAAGCAGCAGCATAGGGATATGCCCACTGCACTCCCACCAGTATGAACACATAGTGGGTCTGCCTGGGGAGGTAGTACTTAAAGTAAAGTTCCAATCCACTGTGCATGAAGGCATCATTCCCCACACCCTGCACAAACTCTAAATGAAACAAATGGTCCAAAGGGCTCTCACCTGGAGGGGAATGAATGAGTCCGTGGGCTATACAGGGAAAGACTTAATTGTCAAGGTTGTAAATGATGTAAAAAATTTAAATTTTTTTGAATGAGAGGCCTAATTAATGTATTTATTTATTTATTTACTTTGAAAAAGTCTTTTGGCTTTTCCCGGTTAGGGGTTGCCACAGCAGAACTCTGGTCCTCTCATGATTGGCAGTGGATTTTACGGTGCCAAGTTGCCAGCCCGACGCCCAACCTTCAATGAAGGCACACCCATTCATGCTCGCACCTACCTGCATGTCATTACTGTCACTCAACCGCATGGAGGACATGCAGACTCCACACAGAAGACGCTCCAGCCGAGAATCGAATGGGAGAACCTCTTGCTGTGAGGCGACAATGCTAACCGCTGCACCACCGCAGCAAGTGAGTAAAATAATAAGTAATAAAGATCTTATTTAGTACAGGGATGCAAGTCTTCCAAGAATAGACAGAATGCTTATATTGTGATATTGAGGGAATTGTTGCATCTGCAAAGGGATGAGCAGATCATTTCAATGTATACAAAATGGGCAAATACAATGGATATATAAATCACTAATATGCCTGAAATAAATTTAAAATTACAGAAGGGGAACTAGTATTCATTCATTCATTTTGCATATATTTTTTTGTCAAATCACAAACTGGTGAACCCATCTCACAATGGGGCTTTTCTAAGTAGTTTTTATAACATACCTCATATTTCAAACCTGAGTGTTGGTTATATTAGATTAAAAGTCCATTAGCACAATCTCCTGGAAGTGGTGTTGGCTTGTCCCATGTATAAAATGCCAATGAATAACCATTGACTGACAAAAACTTATTGGATCATGGTTTGATGAAAAATAAATCACTTGTTTTCCCATAAATGGGGAACAGTGGGGTTATGTTGACCACTGTATCTTTTATAGTAGAATTAAACTTTAAATTAATTACACAAAGAAGAATCAACAAGACTGAATATTTCATCCTTCATATATCAGAATTTAAAAGAAGTGTTAACTCTCTAAGCATTCAAAGTCGGTCAGTCCTCGATCAGTTGCCACCGGCACTGCTGCCCACACTGTGTTGCACTGAGAGACAAGCAGGTGAAGTTTTACGGGCATCATTATGGGCACACAGACCAGGTTTACTGGCCCTGTGCCACAAGACAGCAGGGAGTTCTGCTGAGGTCAGCATGCGGCCAAATCGCAGACTTTTTGGGTCTTCAAAACAATAACTCCCAGGGAGCAGGGTGCCCTCTTCAGGTACTCGCGACAACAGTTGAGGAGAGAGGACACAAGTGTCTGCTAAGCCTAAGGGGAGGGCATAGCATCCTCTGCTGGGAAACACCTTCTCCCCCTCCCATGTGGGCAGCCCATCACCTTCAGGGTGTGCGCCGGACTGCACCACTGGCCAGGTGACCCCTCTGTGGCTGTCCCCTCAGGGCAGCGGAGGAGCACACGTACCTCCCTGATGCATGGACAGGACCCCATCCCACCGCCAGGAGGCAAGGGGGAGAGGCGCCTCCCCACCTCTTGCTCCCCCTCTCCCCCGAGGAGTTGCTCGGTCTGCCAGCTTCTACCAGGGCAGGTGGAGAGAGAGAGAGAGAGAGAGAGCGGTGGAGAGAGAAGAGGTGGTCTCTGAGGACGGCACCATCCCAGGACCCTCCATGTTAATGATTTTTCTGATGGTTCACCTTTGGAAACCTTGTTATAACTTTTACTACCTCTAGATAGTCAAGTTTGAGCATTTTCTTGGTGCACCGCAAGGGCCGTGACTGAGTGGGGCCGATCAGAGTACCTCAGTAAACCATCAAATTGGTAGCAGTGATGGGTGGTGTGTACAAAGGGCAGGGACTTAATTAATGTGAGCTTATGACCCACACATACTGGGAATTCCTTGTTCTTGGGGAATAATTGCAATCTCTGGCCCTATTAGGAATGAGGTTTATTGGATTACCTGGACCTGTTGGCCAAGGGTGGACACAAGGTGATCCATTCAGTGTAGCATGTGTGCAACCCTGGATGTTTAAGGGCATCACAGACCTGTTATTGCTCAAGCTTGTGTGGCTGAAAGCTACTTGTCCCTGTAAGAAGTTGGGGATGACCACACAGGGCCACATAATGAGTTAGCATGGCGGAGTCTCGTTCGTTATCAGAATTAACTGGATAAATGACCCCTCTAGTTCTCCCCTTCCACCCGGCTGGGAGACCTCCTTCCCTGCCATGACCCCTGCCTTGCCTAAGGGGACCCCACCACCTCCATGTCTCCTGCAGGCTGCCTAATCATACCAGATCACCCATGTCCTTGGAGCCTCTCAGGGGAGCTTTGGTCTGCTCTGGCTCGACCTCCCAGAACTCCCCTCGGCCACCGAGGGGCAGATCCACTCTCATGAGGACTTCTGAGTTCCCTCTCTTTTCCAATCCACAGCATCACAGTCCTTGTCTCCCTCATATATCCTGCAGGCTGCCAAATCATGCCAGATTGCACATGCCATCAGACCCTCTCCAAGGTGCTTCCCTCCAATCCCGGCCCACCCCATGGAACTCACCTTGGCCACCAAGGGGCAGATCCACTGTCATGGGGGTTTCCGAGTCCCCCTGCTTTCCTATGCAGAGAAGCTCTGGAGACTTTGCGATTTTTCAGGGACTCCATCAGAGACGGGATGTGGGGTGAGGTCAAATGCCTTCGCCCTAGCAGGAACCTTCCAGGCCATGCCACCATCTGCCTGGCATTCCTTTAAGGACTTCCATCATGGAGGGCACTGCCTGACCCTACTCACACAGGCAGGAGCTCTCCAGGCCCTGCCACCATCTGCCCAGCACTCCCTTATGGACATCCATCAGGGCCGACCCCTACAGGCCTCCATTTCAACCTGGCCAATAGACTTCCTTCCCCAGCAACTACCTGCACCTCACTTCTGGGAACTCCGCTGCCTTCATGTCTCCTGCAGGCTGTCATATTGTGCTAGCTCGCTCATGCCCTCAGAACCTCTCAGGAGAACTTCCCTCTGATTCCAGCCAGCCTTGCAGAACTCCCCTCTGCCTCCGAGGGACAGATCCACTCTCATAAAGACTACTGATTCCCCCTCCATTCTAATCCAGAGCATCGTGGTCCCTGTCTCTTATATATCTCCTGCAGACTGACAAATTATGCCAGATCATGCGTGCCCTCAGAGCCTCTCAGGAGAGCTTCCTTTCAGTCTCAGCTGGCCTTGTGGAACTCCCCTTGGCTGCTGAGGGAGAGATCCACTCTCAAAAGGACTTCCACATCCCCCTGCTCTCCCATCCAGAGCAGCTCAGGGGACTTTGCGACTTTTTCGGGACACCATCGGGTACAATGTGATGTCGGGTGCCCTCGTCCTGGCAGGAGGCTTCCAGGCCCCACAGCCATCCACCCAGTGCACCCTTATGGATTTACATCATGGGGGACTCTGCCTGACCCCACTCAACCACCCAGGATCTCTCCAGTCCCTGCCAACATCTGCCCGGTGCTCCCTTATGGACCTCCACCACTGGGGGCTCTGCCTGACCCCGTTTAACCAGGCAGGCGCTCTCCAGGTCCAGCAGCCATCCACCAGTAGCTCCCTTGAGGACTTCCGTCCTGGAGAGGGGGCATAATCTGGACCCTCTCACCCAGGTGGGAGCTCTCCAAGCCATGCTACTTTCTGCCTCTCTCCCCCTTATGGGCTTCTGTCCTGGAGGGGGCCATGGTCCATATCCCCTCACCCAGGTGGGAGCTCTCCCGGCCCATCCACTTTCCACCTCTTACTCATAACTTAGGGATATTCATTAGTTTGATTGTGTTACTTTTCAGTGAACTATCATACTTTGAGTCTGTTACACTGCACAGGCTTGAATAGTCACTTCTTTTTTTTTTTTTAACCTTGACATTCTATGACCTGGGAAATGGTTATATTAGTTAAGGGTGAGCAGGATGGAAGGTCTGGTGGCCTTTTCTTTATGTTTAATAATGATGTAGATTTTATCCCATTTGAAGGAATGGGTTAATAATATAATGGTTCATATAGACGTGCTTCAAGGAAATATACTGTATAGCAGGATTATTAGATACTTCTTCAGAAAAGAAATAGGTTAGTCAGAGGTGTATGGAATTGATGGATATTTAGTCAAGAGTGCACAGCAAGCAAATGCTATCGATTCTTGGAAGTGGAAAGAAACACATTTAGCCATTCAAAATCTTATCATGAGCAAAAATATTGTACTGAAATAGTTGGTGTGTCCTATAGCTCCATGTTGGAGATGAGGGGGGAACTATGCTAATACTGAGACAGTGTCATAACCAGCTACCACATCATGGGAGGAGTTGCTGCTAAAAAAATTAGAAATGCTGGAATTAATGAAATCATAAGAGCCAGACAATTATGAGGTATTATGCCTTATTTTTGATAGGTTCCATGGCATCCATAATGACCCATAGTTAGAGGTGGAAAGCTTCCTTACAGAAAAGAAAAAAACATTCCATGGCCTAAAATCAAACCTGTAAATTGGAGCATAAGTAGCAGTTATAGGCTTATTTGGAACAAAAGACCATTTACTGTAATTCCTATAGTATCTATTGTTTTAAACATGGATAAGGGTAACTGGACTACGAAGTGGATATGCAATATATTTAATTTAATGTACCTTTGACATTTTCATGTGTGGTTTATGGGCCAGCATGCATTAGACATGACTAAATCTCTTGCTGTATCTGGAGTTTGGTAAAGCATTTGACCTTACAGAGAAACACTGAAAGAACCTCTTCCTGTGGCATTTCATTCTTGCTCTACTTCAATATTTCTCCCAGACTTCTTCTTTAAAACATTGGCAATCACACACCCCACAGTTATAACACACTGTGAAAAGCAAAATGAAAATGTATCTTTAATTGTACGGGAAAAAGGTACAGCTGCACTAAGAACCACTTCATTCACAGCTAATTGTCATGTCTCTGAACTAAACACTGTGTTCTTCCTACCAGCCCTTGCATCACAGTAGCACAGGCACCTCCCAACATACACATGCACAAACACACACCCACTCATTGACAGATGTTCATACACACACATCCACATAGTTGCAAACAAGCACTAGAGATACGCCCACACTCATAGAAACAGATAGTCACCCACCTGCTCACACACACACACACACACACACACACACACACACACACACACACACACACACACACACACACACACCTTCATCCATTCAGCTGTATTTATGTTCCAATACTCATGCACACACATAGACACATACATAGACAGCTCTAAGCTACCTGCTTGCACTTGTGCTACAAGCTGTGAACCCATCCTTAGGAGTGAATCGGTGCTCACTGTCTTTTGACAGCATATACTTGCCCTCCTTCCAAAAAAATAATAACTTGATAAAGCAGTTCATGTTATTCCATTGCCAGCATCATTTCTGGGGAGACCTCATGGCTAATTTATTTTTGTTGCTCTCCCAGCCTGATGCATTTGCATGTGTCTTTTGCCATCAAGACTGCTATCCATGCTATGACCACTGCCAGTGTTAAGCTACAGCTGTTTCCGAATCACTCAGGCTTAGTGCAACATGGAAACATGGAAACCTTTGGGGTTAATGCTTTCACATCGCTGTAAGCCTTTCAGAATCCAATGGTAAGTTTGTGAGCCAAAGTATGTCACATGAGTTTAAATTATTGCAAGAAGTGCTTGACTTATATGAGGAGGTATTTTGTGAAGACGGAATGCTGGAGGGAATTAAATCTTCCATTTTGCTGAGGCAAGATGTCTTACCAAACATTTGCAAAAGTAAACACAATAAGTACCATAGATGAAGGAATTTTTCTGTGAATGTGTGTATGACTTTGTGAAAACAAATGGAATTTTGTATATTTGCTGCTACTCTCTGAAGTCACAGGTGAAACTGCAGCAATTTTTATTTTCTCAAGTTGGCACTGCATAAAGATCAATGACATGCTTTATTGAGACAATGGACTGTATTCTCATTGGTGGATTACTTGAATGATTAAGCTAATGGATTATATAATGAGATGGTTCATTTATTGTTTGCATTTGATGAAGTCTTAGAAAGTTAGACGAAAACGCTGTGAGTGGAATTGCGTTTATGTGTTTGAATTGACTTAAACCAGCTTTGAAATTCTATCATTAAGCCGACTATTGTTCATGATAAATCTAAAAAGTAAGCGACAATTAAAATGCAGAGGTCTGTTTTGTGTAGATCACATTACATTTGTTCTAAACACTGTACCATCTAGTTTTCAAAGAACAAATAGATAAAAAAAACTGCAACTGTAAAATGTAAAATATAAATAAATGAATATTTATGTATGTATGTATTTATTTATTTATTTGTTGTTTAGCATTTGTTTACTGGGAAAGTCCAACTGGGCCATGATAGACCCCATTACAGCAGAGGGCTAGGGAGAAAAGCTCCACAGTTAACAAATCTTACAAGATGTCATACAACACAATACAATACTGTACATTACAATACAAGGCAAACAGCAAATGTTAACTATCACAAAAAAATGCAAAAATTAGCATATAATGAAAGAAAAAAAAAACAGAAGAGGTAGATCCTGGAAATCATTATATTCTACAAAGTTACATGTCAATTTTACTATAACAATGAGAAGCTATTGGATCTTTAGATGAAAGCCCAGAAGCTTAAATTATGCAAGAAGCCAAGGGGTCACTACAGATAAGCAGCAACCAAGGTAGAAAACCCTTTTTTGTATGGATTTCTGAATTATTTAGATATAAGCTGATGATATTTGGTTTACATAAATTCCACAAAAAAAAATCTTTTTTAATGTTAATCTGACTTTTTGTAGAAACTTTAGCCAGGAGAAGAGTGGCAGGAGCATCGTTTGGAAATCAAGAGTTGGATTCTAAGGTTTGCTTTGAAGTATTTTGAATTTATGATTTGTCTTTGGTCTTGCAGGAGAGTATTCCAACGTGTATACACATGAGGAGTACATTATTTCACCATGTTTATTGTTTGGGCAAGATATGGGTCCTTAGGCCTGAGAAATCTACATAGGGAGTAGTATAACATTACTGTCTTCAGTGCTGGATATTTGTTTAGTGGATGAAGTATACTTTGGGGCAGTTCAAGTTGATTGAATTTGTGATATAAATGTGTAATTGCAATTTACCTATTCTCTTGTATCAGTTTCTATAACTCATGCATGTATGAAGGAGTGATGTTGTTCCAAAAAAGGGTCACTCAAAGCTTCTTAAATGGGTTAGCAATACAGCAGCCAGACAGGTGATGTTGTAGATCTAGGTTGGAAATAGCATACCTTCATTTTAATGAGAACAGGAGTATTGAGCAGTTTTTCTTTGATTTCCTTTAATCATGGTTTGTCAAAACTGTATGCACTTATACTGTGCAAACTGGCAGAGTACTGATTTGAAATGTTTGTTTTTTACTTTCCCACTGTTGTACAGTTATACTGTTCCCATAAATGAGTTAAGGGTACAGGGAAGCTTGCCACCTGCCTAAAAATATATTTTTTTTCTATTTTTTTGGACATTTTTGAGTAATACGTCTTGCTATAGACGTATCAATGAAGCATGACTCATGTTTAGATGATAAAAACAGATTTGTGTTTTAACTTTAAAAAAATAATAATAATAAAAGTAAATGTCCCCAGTGGTGGAAGCAGCCTGATCCAAGTTAAACCAACCTGGGGGAGCTGAGGGATCCCAGCTGGGATGAACAGAACAAATGCTAAAGGGAGTAGCTCAGGAGCAGTTTGTGGTTCAGGAAGGAGGAAGAACCTTAGTTCCTATCAAGAAGTTCCAACATTTTCATATTACGTCCCTTCAGATCTTTGAAATAAGTCACCTTGAGTCAGTAAATAAGTTTATCTTGGTTTGATGAAGTCTATAAGATGAAAGCGCTGATATGAAAAAAGCTTATTTAAATGAATACTGACTCAAGGTGATTATTTCAAAGATTTGAAAGTCTCTAATACAAAAACGTTGGAACTCCAGGACAGAAGCCAAGGTTCACTCTCTATCTGAACCACAACTTGTTCTCAAGCTACGCCCGTTAGGATTTTAGGTTCATAGGTTCATAGGTAGGTACTAGGTTATCGGCCCAAGGGCCTATGTAAGCCTAGCCAACAAGGTTCCCTGGTGTACGCCACCCAAGAAAGTTATTTTCCTGTGCCACTGTCGAGCAGAGACACAGAAGTGATCCCAGGGGTGTATTTCCTATTTCCCATCCACTCATCAAGATTTTTCTTGAATAGTGCTAATGAAGAACTTTGCTTGACATAGATGGGTAGCCTGTTTCAGAGTATGGGAAGTCTCTGGGACAGGAATCTATCCCTCCAGCATGTCCTGTTTATTGTGGTGACAAGGTTTAGGTCCCTAGAGCATGTAACTTGGAGGGATTGGGATTTCTTTAGGTTAAGCATGTCCAACAGCTCTGGGTTTGACATAGCTTTATATGTTAGGCAGAGTTAACCTCGGAGTAGACGATATGCTATGGAGTAAAGCTGGAGTTTTTTGAGGTGGTTAGTGTAGGGCATTTGTTTGAGGCCAGCAATCCTCTTTGTGAGGTACTTCTGTGGCCTTTCCAGCTGCTGCAGATGTCTTGTGAGGCACATTCCAAAAGGGGCATTGTACTTTATAATGGGTCTAATGAGTGTCGAGTAGAGGGGAACAATGATCTCTTTTTTCCTGGATGAGAACCCTTTTACGATGAGGTGTACTATGTAGAAGGACTTCCTGACTACTGTGGTGATGTGACTATCAAAGGAGAGACTACTGTCCACCTGGGTCCCAACATCTCTTATCACGCATTTGGTGTTAGGTAGATTGCTGCCTCTGTGGTAGTTCATGGGTACAGAGTTTTTACCAAAGGGGATGACACTGCACTTTTTGGCATTGAGCTTGAGGCCATGGCTCTGACACCAGGCATCTGTCTCAGTGAGGCCCTTCTGTAGGATGTCCACATCATTTGGGGACTTGACTATGGCTCCTAGTTTTCAGTCATCTGCAAACTTCGTTAGCCAGAGGCCTTCTGTGTTAGCCTATACTTCAGAGAAGTAGATACCAAACAGGAGAGGTCCCAGGATGGAACCCTGTGGTACTCCACTTGTCACTGCTTTGAGGTCAGTTTTGGAGTCTGCAACTTTTACAGTGTGGGTTCTGTCAGTGAGCCAGTTGGCAACCCATCTTGTGACATAGGGATTTATACCTAGTTTAGTGAGTTATGCTATAAATCCAGAATGGGGGATGGTGTCGAAAGCCTTGGCAAGGTTAAGATAGGCTGTGTGAACCACCTTACCCTCATCTACGGCTTTGGTGACTGCCTCAAAGAAGTCGATCAGGTTTAGGAGGCATGATCTGCCTTTCACAAACCCGAACTGGGTGGGATCCAGAGTTTGGAGGTTACCAATGTCTTTGTTTATGAGTTCCATGACCTTGCAGACCAGGCTCGTTAGGCTAATAGGTCGATAGTTCCCGGGATCAGTGGTGGCTCCCCCTTTGTGGACTGGGATAACTGTTGCTGTGTGCCATTCAGTGGGCACAAAGTCTGATGCATGGCTATTATTGAACATGGTGCTTAAGTGGGGAGCCAGTTTGTTCTGAAGTTCATGTAAAATGCAGCCTGGGATGTTGTCCGGTCCCATGGATGCTGTGTTTTTGGCTTTAGAGAGTGCAGCTTTTACCTCTGTAGTTGTGATTACAGTACAGGGACTCTGCATTCTTCCTGTATAGATATGGGCCCTTTAGGGGGTGAGAGGGGGGTAAAGTTAGCACTGAACCAATCTGCCAGGATGTTGGCAATATCAGTTGGTTCTGCAATTTTCATGCCTTTGTGCTGTAACTCAGAGCAGATCTGGGTGTTGCCATTGAGATTCTTGACATAGCTATAGACTGCTTTGTGGTTGTCCTTGGAATTAGTGGTGATTTTGTTTACGTAGCTAGCTTTGGAGGATCTTATAAGGGACCTCAACTTCTTACTGAGGCTGACCAGGGAGCTCCTCCACTCATGGGATTTTAGTCTCTCTTGCAACAGTTTCTTCCTACTGTTGTACAGTTTGTTTATGGCAGGGGACCACCAGATTGGCTTCCTTTTTTTGGAGGCTAGCGTCTTGGTTTTGTTTGGGATAGCACGATCCATGCACTCGTGTAAGTGCTTATAGAGTGCATTTGTGTAGGATTCAGCAGTTGTAACTGTATTGTCCATGGGTGTCATGAAGTTCACCACTTCTGTCTTAAGAAGCATGAAGTTGGCTTTGGAGAAATTTTTTTACTGTGGTTTCCTTAATGGGGGTGGGGCCGGGATATGTATATCAAGGGTGATTAGCTTATGGTCAGATCTGACCAATGATGAGTTGACTTCAGGTATGGAACATCGGTCACTCATGTTGGTAATGACTAGGTCTAGGATATTGTTGCCCCTGGTGGGGGTGTGGATAAGTTGATCCAGGGCATTGAAGTTTAAGAATTCCAGAAAGCGTTGAGCTAAGGAGTTGGTACACGAGTAGTTTTCCCAGTTAATGGTGGGGTAGTTGAAGTTGCCCATTATTAGGGTGTTTGGTTGAACCTTAATATTTTCCAGTACATCAAGAAAAGAGGAGTGGGAATCCTGGGGCATGGTGGGGGATCTGTAGCAAGCTACAATTTGGATTGCAGTTTTACCCAGAGTTAGTTGCACTTGGATAACCTCGGAAGCATTGTGCTGAGCAACTAGCCTGGAGGTGTGGATGTCCTTAATGAATATGGACATACCTCCACCTTTGGTGTTTCGGTCCAGGTTACATGGCAGAAAAGTGTGGTATGAGTTATAGCTTGGTAGTCCAGGGGTGCTCTCTGGAGCCTTGAACCAGGTCTCAGTCACTGCGCAGATATCGATGTTCTCTATTTTAAGGAGTGACTTGAGTGAGTGCATTTTGAGATTTAGACTTCTAGCATTGAGTAGCATTACCCTCAGTTTTTGCTTGCCTGTTCCTGTTATGGTGGTGAATTTGTTATTTCAACCTTGCCTAAAAAAGGCACTATAGGGGCAGCAAGAGCCTTAGCCAGTATCCAGAATCCCAGGGGTGACAGGTGCAGGCCATCTGTGGCAAAGCATCATGGTCTGTCGACCATGTCATCCCAAGCAGACAGATACTGAATCCCTTAGAATGACACCAGAAGTTTAGCCAATTGTTGAAGTCAATCATTTTGTCCTTGTACTGCGGTATCATTCTGGGCGATGGCAGAATGCTACTCAGGGCTAGGGTCATACCTGCCTGGGCTACAAGATCGGAGAGCTCTTCCATGTCTCTTTTCATGTAGTCCAGGGAGGTACGTCTCAGGTCATTCGCACCAACATGGACAATGACCAAGTCATAGTTGTACTTGTTGTGGAGTGAACTGAGTGCATGGGTTATGTGGCGGATCCTGGCACCCGACATGCAGCTGACAGTAACCTTCTCCTTGTTTAGCCTGGTGGGTGGGACATCAGTGTGCCTGACTATAGAGTCACCTATGACGAGTGTGTTGGGTACATTGTTTTGCCTTATTGGCTGTGGTTGAGTGCTACACTGAGTCTGTAGGCTATGTGTCATTTGGGTTGTGTTGGGTAATGGAGGTTGCTTGCGTTTCTGCTTTGGAGGTCTCTGTTGCTTAGACAGATTATTAGTGAGAGCCTACGCGAATGTTTTTGTGTTACTATGTGTAGATTTTGGTGGGGTAGATTTAGTGAGACTATGTGAAGAGTGTGGTATGGTGCAAATGTTTAACTTCTCCTCATAACTGTCAAGTTCAGTCTTGGTTGGAGAGAGCTTTACCTCCATTTTGACTAGCTAAGTGCATCTCTCACAGGTTGTAGTGTTGGGTGGTAGGAGGAGAGGGTTATCTGTGTACGTGAGGCAATTTTTACATTGCCTCAAGATGCCCAGATTCATTAGATAGACAGGAGAGAACACTGGGAGCTGACCCTTGGACATGCCTAAATAAAAAACTATTTTCCTCTAGATAAGTGAGGAAAGTGAGTACAAGAGCTGTTTATCTCTAAGCAAGTGAGAAAAGTAAGTACAAAAACTGTTTTTCTCTAGGTAATGAGGAAGATTGAGTGCTATAGTAATTAGTAGCTTATTTAGTGCTTACAAGTTCTGAACAAGTGCTGAGCATGAATAAGCAAATTTAAATGCTAAAACTAAGAATCTGTATCTGCACTAGACGAATTACAGGACAGAAAAAAGTGCAAATGCAGGCTTTCAAATCAGAAAGTTGAGAGAGATGGAAAAGATTGCTCAAATAGCCAGTAACTACAATTTCTGGGCCAGAACCACTCCTTATGTGGTAGACAGGTTACCTAATGCTTACCACTCCCACTGATAAGCTAGAAAGCTTCCCTCCAACACAGAAAGGCTTGGGGGGCTCAGAAGCTTACATACAGTCTCGGATACAGCAAATCTGTATCTGGAACACTAGTTACAGGAAAGGTAGGAAACAGGCTTACAGTTTTTTTTTTTACAGAAAAGTAGCAAAAACAGTAGTAAAAACAATTCACATGCAATGCAAGCTAGCACACTTGAATATATAGCAATATTAGACCTAACACAGTTTAAAAATACAATTAAATTAAAAAGGACTAAAAGCAAGTGCAGAAAGAGTTTATTAGGTAGAATGCAGTAAAGACATGGGACAGGGGGAGTGTCCGACTCCCAGATCAAATCTACAGTGGGGCGGGCAACTGCAAAAGCCACCAGATTTAAACTACAAACCAAAAATAGGAAGGATGGGTGGGACAAAACAGTTTCAACAGAGATCTAAGCAACAGCTAACAGTACAAACTTTAAAACCAAAAAAAATATATTCAGCTTTGTATATTTGCAGATCAGTCTCTCAGAACAGTGAGACAACAGTTTCAACAGAGATCTAAGCAACAACTAACAGTACAAACTTTAAAACCAAAAAAAATATACTCAGCTCTGTATAGTTTAACATTACAAAAAGAGATTTTGTTTTGTGGATTCTATACAAACCAAATATCATCAGTATAACTCTAAATAATTCAGAAAGCCATGGTAAAAAAGGGTTTTCTAACTTGATTGCTGATTAATTGTAGTTAGCTGCAGAAAATGATTTACTGTTAAGCTATGTGTGTGTGTCAATGAACATGCGTGCACGCTCATGTGTGAACACAGGTGTGAATGAGTGGCTGTGTACATATGTGTGTTTCCGTGTTTGCACATGAGTTTATATGTGCCAGTGTGTGTGTGTGTGTGTGTGTGTGTGTGTGTGTGTGTGTGTGTGTGTGTGTAATTGCATTTGTATGTGTCAGTGAAGTAAGATAAAAAATTATGTAAATGGTATGTGCCAGCTTATATCTCTGACACTGTCTCTAAATACAATATTTTTAACTGCCTGTACAATTCAAATTTTTTTTCCCATACTAAGGCAGAAGAACAAAATCTATGCATAAATTCTGGGGATTAAATGTTACTGAAACAAAAATGTTTAGTTTCTGCAACAATCACATCAAAATACATTATACTGCAAGTTATTTTCTTTATATCCATTTAGTAGCCTAACGAAACAATTTACTATAGCAGAATAAGAAATGTGGTCCAGGTAGACTAACTGAAGCAGAAAAATAAACAAGTGTGGGTTACACCCTCTGCATAACTTACTGCTGTATTGAAAGAAGTGCAGGTGACTGTATATGACCACCACTGACATCTTTTTGTCATATGTTAGCAAAGTGTGTGGGTGTGTGTGTGTGTGTGTGTGTGTGTGTGTGTGTGTGTGTGTGTGTGTGTGTGTGTGTGTGTGTGTGTGTATACATCTCACTCATGTCTTTTTTTTCTTTTCCTGTGATTCTTACTTGCTGACTTTCTTTTTCTTTCTTTCTTTTCTTTCTTTCTTCCCTTCCTTCCTTCCATCCAATATACGTTTTTAACAGAGCTAAGGGCATCAATATCCATTATAAACTAATCTGAATGCATTGACTTTACACCGAGAGATTACAAAATAATCTTAAAGACAAACTATATAAAATATTTGTGAGTAAAATTTAAAATTTGTCTGAGTACCGCAAATAGAACACTTACAATATTACAAAACTGTATATATCTTGAGCACTTAAAACACAGAAAACAAACAAAAAAAGAAACCCTTGCAAGTAATCTGAGTTATACAGACCATTCCAACCAGCAGCATCAATTTCTAACAAGAATAGGCTGAGGTAGATATTATAATCATGTAAACATTAGTGAATCCCAAATTCTATTCAGGAATGATTCATAAACATGACAAGCATTGTGTAGAGTTAATGCACAGCTGAAAAAATTAAAACAGGGAATGTAAGCACACAGTTCACAGATAACAAGACTTTTAAAGCTGAAGAAGAAATACATTCTGGAGAACAAAGTTTGGTGTGAAGCGAGCAATACATATTCAATTGAACAATTTATAATGCATAACATTGTTAATGTAATTCAGAGATAACTATACTGTGTCTCACTACTGTCATGTGGCAAAACGTTAGAGCACAGTTATAGCTACAGAGATCTACTAGCCAGCTAGAAGTCATAATGCTGTTCTTTAAATGTAGCAAAATAACTGAAGCCAACAGTGGTGCTTTAGCAATACTGGGACCAGACATCAGGCTGGATAAACAAATGGCTGGTTAATACAAAAAAGTATACAAAATAGCATGTATAGGTTGTAAATCAGATTAAAAAATATGTGTATATGTTGTATTGATTACCAGTGCTTTTTTTTAACTTTATTTTACTTTCTGGATGAAGTAATACATTGTCTGTTAATACAGTGTGTGATGTCTGGCTAATAACCCACCTGGCTGCCACCAATAAATGTGATGTCCCTTACTATCTTGGGTCAGTAACTAAGGAGGTTCAATCCTCATTACTGACTCCAGTGTGAGACTGTCACTTAAACAGGAGTAATATTTCACAATTTTCCCCTAAGTGCACAACAGGAACATGCTGTATTTCCCTGAGACTAGACTGTATACTTCTGTCCTTAATGTAACTCCTTATTTGACACTTCAGAGCAATGTGCCCCAGTTTAAGATCTCCAATACACTCAAATTTCACACATCCAAACACTTCTGGGAAAGCCTGACACAGATTTCCAGCTGTGTCCCTTCCCAAAATAATACAGTAATGCTACCATTAATCAGTGTCTTCATGCCCTTCTAAAGGGGTGTCCAATTATGAAAATTAAATATCAAAATAAATGATAGGTATGACCAGAAGTGACCAGACCTTCGAGGTGACCTGGGAAGTATAAAACAGCTATAAGCACTCTCTAATCTCTAAAGAAGACACTGATTTCCAGCCACAATGTAAAACAATGAAAAACATTTAATAATAAGTACAATTATTACAAAAATGTAAATCAATAGCTTTCAATAAACACCAGAATTCAGTCACCAGAAATGTAAAATTAAACTGCAGAATAGAAGTCCATCATTCTATAAAAACTCTATTTGAGTAACTAAACTTTCCTAATCTAACTAGAGAATACTGTCCGTGATCTACTCTAAAGCAGAACAGCAAAGCAAAGACACAATTACAGTTTTTGGTGAGTTCTCTTTTATTTGGGTATTACTGTACAGCACTGTAACTGACTGTAACTCTTTACAACCAGCCCAGTAGTTGACAAACTGCTCAGCACTTGACTAACTATTCAGCTTAACAGTCACAACTATCTTATTTTTTTAAAAAATAACAGTCAGCTATTTGAAAAAGTTCTTTTTTCCTGTCAATCAATTCTTCAAACAATCACCTAGCAACCAGAAATTCTAATGACATCACCTACTGTTCATCTGATTCTCCACAGTTTGTACCTTAGAATGTTCCTCATAAACATGTGCAATTAGAAATGTATCAAAACTCTGAGAGATTCTTTAAACATTCTGTTTAAACAGGGAAGTACTCAATATTTAAAAAACTTATTTACACCCCCCTTATGACTTATGGACAATTTTCAAGTGACTGTTGAAAACCGACACTTGAGAAAAATAGGTCCATCTGGGAATATCAACCCACTCCTCTCCTGGGCAATCCATTTGCATTGGAATTATGAGCCCCACTGCAGCGTTCTTCTCCTTCTGAAGAAGAGTCCAGTTCCCCCCCATAATTTCAAGCATCTACTTGTGCAATAAATTTGTTATTGTAATCTGGGTTGGCTAACACAGGGGGTCCTCCCAAAATCTATTTAAGTTTATGGAATTCTTGTTCACATTATGTGGTCCACACTACCTTGTCCGGTTTATTCTTCCTAGTTAGGTCAGTAAGGGATGCAGCTAAGATACTGTATTTGGGCACAAGTTTCTATAGTACTCCACTGTCCATAGGAATGCTCTCACTTATTTCTTAGTAACAGGAATTGGCCGCTCTTGAATAGTTTCCACCTTGACAGGTTCTGGCCTACTTTTACCACTTCTCACTCTGTGTCCTAAGTAAGTGACCTCTCCCATACCCACTTGACATTTACTTGGTTTACTGGTTAATCCTGTCCTGCCCTACTTAATCTATCCACAACCTCCCTAACATGTTGGTCTGCAAATGCCCATAACATAGTCTTCAATGTAAAGCTTAATCTCTCCAAGTGTTTCACCCCACAACACTTCCACAGACAAGCCAGTAGGTCTGACATGATGTTGGCACCTTAGTCAGTCAGTATTTCCCATGGAAAACCTACTCTGTTGAATATTCCTAGCAAAGCATTTGTCACCGTCTCTGCCTCAAAATCACCTGCAAAAAGAATATTAGGGTGGCAGACAGTAGGCTCCAGGCCGTACCAACTGCTGCACTACCTCACCTTCCAGACCTCCTCTAGATGTCCACTTTCTATACAGCCAACCTTCCTTCTCTGCTGTAATATCCCCTTCCAAAGGAATATTAGGGACTCTAACTAAATATGGCAGAAGGTAGGCTGTAGGCAATACCAACTGCCACACTACCTCACCTTCCAGATGTCCTTTAGAAGTCCACTCTTTATACAGCAAACCTTCTTTCTCTGTTTCAGGATCCCCTGCACAAGTAATATTAGGGATTATAGATAGAAGTAGCAGACGGTAGGCTCTAGGCTCTGCCAACTTCCGTACTACCTCACCTCCCAGCCCTCCCTCTGGAGTCTACTCTTTATGCAACAAACCTTTGTTCCCATATACAGACTCCTCTCTTCCTTGAACCTCAGGTGCTTCCTTAACTATCCCCCTCAAGCTTTGTACTGTTGGGTCCATAAGTTGACCCTCTCTCAACTCACCCAAACTACCCTTCCGCAGGAAGCCTAGTATCTTCAGACAGTTGTACCTCACTGTAAATCTGGGAACCATCACTCCCCTCCACCCTTGCAGTCACTGTGTCCAAGGGAACATCAGTACCCACTAGCAGCTGTAGCTCACATTCAGACTTACTGCTACCAGGTTGCGCCTTCTCTGAAACAGCCACCATACCAGTTCCATCTTCAGGTATGAGATCTTTCTGGCTCCCTCCCAGACTACCAGACCTCCATGCCTGTCTCCCAGCCAGACTACATGTCACTGTATGCACACAAGGCACTGCATCATCACAGTAATTTCCTATCAAGACATTTGCAGGAATATTCTCAAACACAAACTCTCCTTCCACAGGAAACCTAGAAACTTCTGACAGCTGCTCCTCACTGTCACCTCCATTCTCACAGTCACTGTGTCCAAGGGAACATCAGTATCCACCAGCAGCCGTGGCTCACATTTACTTACTGCTACCAGATAGCACCTATTCTGAAACAGCCAACATACCAGGCCCAGCTTCAGGTATGAGATCTTTCTGGGTCTCCCCCAGACTACTGGACGTGCATGCCTTTCTCCAAACCTGACTGCATGTCACTGCATGTGCACAAGGTACCACATCATCAAAGTTATTCCCTAACAGGACATCTGCAGGAATATCCTTAAACACACCTACTTGCTCACCTCCTCTTAGACCCTCCCAGTCAAGATGAACCCTAGCCAAAGGTATTTGGAATGGGGTCACTCCCAATGGTCTGACTGGAGTGGACTGCCCACACAAGTACTGCTCTTCTCTAACCGCTGCAGGCTTTACAATGGTTATATCAGAAGCTGTGTCCTTCTTAGCACTTACCTGTTTAGCATTTGCTATGATTGGGCATAAATGTTGGTGATAATTTGACACCCCAGTTGTTTCTAAACAGTTTACCACTGGCAGTTTGTCATCACCACTTGCTGGCTCCCTCACCTTCTGTTTCTCATCTTGCCTCAATGGACATTTGATTGCTATGTGTCTTCTCTGGTTACACTTAAAACATCTAATCCCTAACCATGCACTTGGATTAGTAGTGTCCCCCATTACTAGTGTAATCTGTTGGAGAGGTTTAGACTGCCCAATGGGTTCCCTTATGTCCATGTGCAACACTCGGTATCCCTTTCCTATGCAGTGGTTCTCTGCTTGTCAAGTAGAGCTCCCCATCCCCCAACTCCTATGCAGAGTTGCATTCACAGTCTGCTAACCAGACTCTCATGTCATCAGGCAAAGTACTGAGAGTTTATTCTCTCACCAAAAGATCTGTCAGTCCTTCAAAAGTGGTGAACTGACACCTACTCACCCATCTGTGAAAGTAAGTACTTAAGTCAGCAATATAATCATGTATATTTTCATTTGCCTTGCATCTATATTCACAAACTTTTTTCTATAAACTTCAGGTGTTAGTTTAAAACAGTCTAGAAGACAGTTCTTAACTTTAACCTAATTCAAACAATCTACATCAGACAATTTTGACATGGTCTGAACAGCTTTACCATGGAGTAAGGCAGTCAGGAGCTGAACCCAGAGCTCACGGTTAACATCATATTGTCTACATGCCCTCTCAAAGATATGAATAAAACTATCAAACTCATCCTCATCCCTGTACTGAGGAAAATGTTTACTGACCTGTACAGCTTCTGGGGTCCAGTTATTCCCATCCTTATTACCTCTATGACCCTCTTGAAGGGTTTGATGCTCCATTTATGCCATCGCTATCTCTCCTTTTCCTCGGCTTCCAAACGTCTGACCTCCAGTTCATGTTGATGCTGTTTCTCCTCAGCCTCCAAGCATTGCATTCTCTCCCTTTCTTCAGCCTCCAAACATTTGGTCTCCAGGCACAGTTTCTCCTCAGTCTCTATATGTTTGGCCTCCAGGTGCAGTCTCTCTAACTCCAGATGGATTTTTAGGTCCTCCAAAGAAAAGGTAGACTGTCCCATCTCAGCAGGCTGCACATCACGAACACCAAACTGGATATCCTTTGAACGGCTGGTCTGAGCTGTGGCTACAACCAATGATGAAATCATTGCTTCCTTGGTCAGATTGGCATGCACCAATCATCTGGCTTTATACTCCTTAGCCAACTGGATATTTGTCAGCTTGCTAAAATCTTCTGCTGACATCCTTTCCTGCTATCTCTGACAAACTAAAAAAATAAATAAAACTGTGGTGGATTGAAATTCTGAATGTTTACCTTGTGGCTGTCAAGAGTGCACACCTAATGACAACTACCCACAGGTTACTATAATCCAATTATAAATCCCAACTCACTGGCACCAGTTAATGTGATGCCAGGCTAATATCCCACTGGACTGCCAACAATAAATGAAACATCCAGCCAATAACCCACTGGACTGCCAACAATAAATGTGACATCTCTTACTATCCTGGGTTAGTAACTAAGGAGCTTCAATCCTCACTACTGACTCCAGTGTGAGACTGTCACTTAAACAGGAGTAAATATGTCACAATTTCCCCCTAAGATGACATCAGGAACACATTATATTTCCCTGGGACTGAACCGCCTACTTCTGTCCACCCCTAATGTAACTCCTTATTACACACTTCAGAGCAATGTGTCCCAGTTTAAGGCCTCTGATACACACAAACTCAAAGTAAATTTAAATCTCGCACATCCAAACACTTCTGGGAAAGCCTGATACAGATTTCCAGCTGTGTTCCTTCCCCAAAATAATATGACAGTGCTGCTACCAATAAGAGTGCCTTTATGCTCATCTAAAGGGGTGTCCAATAATGAAAATTAAATATCAAAATAAATGATAGCTATGAACAGAAGTGACCAGGCCTTCGAGGTGACCTGGAAAGTATCAAACAGATATAAGCACTTTCTAATCTCTAAAGAACACACTGATTTCTAGCCACAATGTAAAGTAATGAAAAACATTTAATAATAAAAATTAAATGATTACAAGAATGTAAATCATTAGCTTTTAATAAATACCAGAATTCAGTCACCGGAAATGAAAAATTAAACTGTAGAATAGAGGTCCATCATTCTAGAAAAACTCCATCTGAGTAACTAAACTTTCCTAATCTAACTAGAGAATACTGTCCCTGATCTACTCGAAATAATAACAGCAAGGCAAAGGCAGGCTTACAGTTTTGGGTGAGTTCTCTTTTCTTCAGGTTTCACTGCACAGCACTGTAAATGACTGCAACTCTTCATGAACAGCTGCTCTTCACAAACTGTCCAGTACTGACAGACTACTTAGCATTTGACTAACTGCCCAGTACTTAACTAACTGCTCAGCTTAACCATCTCAGTTATCTTACTTTTTAAAAATAGCAGTCAGCTGTTTGAAAAAGTTCTTTTTCCTGCCAATCAGCTGTTCAAATAATCACCTCGCAACCAGGAAAATTCTAATGACATCACCTACTGTTCAGCTGATTCTCCACAATTTGTACTTTAAAATGTCCCTCAC
Source organism: Protopterus annectens (assembly GCF_019279795.1). Classification (NCBI taxonomy): domain Eukaryota; kingdom Metazoa; phylum Chordata; order Ceratodontiformes; family Protopteridae; genus Protopterus; species Protopterus annectens. The sequence goes on along the minus strand of NC_056739.1, from coordinate 1,173,424,986 downwards.
AAACATGTACAATTAGAAATGTATCACAACACTGACAGGTTCTTTAAACATTCTGTTTAAACAGGGAGATACTCAACATTTAAAAAAACATACTTATTTTCCCAATAAGTATGTTTTTACCTGTTTGATACTTTCCAGGTCACCTCGAAGGCCTGGTCACATAAATACAAGTTAACCTGAGAAGATATATAAATCTCCTGCTTGACATGCTAACACAGATGACAGTGTTTTCATTTTCTTCACACAGTGCACTGTACTTTTTCCTAGAACTGGCAATGGAAATTTGATTCATGGGAAAAAAATATAGACGCAAATATGGCCAGTTAAAGAGAGACTGGTTAAGAGGGAGTCTACTGTATTCCATATAGAAATCATTCACCCAAATACATGCAAGTCTACACACACACACACACACATGCACAGACACACACACACAGACACACACACACACACACACACACACACACACACACACACACACACACACACACACAGGAGCGCGAGAGTGCAAGCACACAGGCATACATTTGGTATGTTTTTATACAGATAGATACTTGCTAGCTTAGTACAGTAGATTAAGGCTATGAGCTGTTAATGAGATTCCTCCTGTAGCCAAGAATTTGATTCTGTGAGTCTCCATTTGTGTACTGTATGACTGAGCAAGTCCAATTAAGCATGTAGTTCTTCCAAGTTGTGCGTGTGTCTCTCTCTCTCTCTCTCACACACACACACACACACACACACACACACACACACACACACACACACACACACACACACACATGCCAGAGTGCAAAGCACAGAAAGCATAGCAAGGAGCTGTATCTCACCCATAACCTTCTGATTCTACTCACAGCACACAGCTTTACTTGACTAGTAAGTGTGGAATGTGCTTTGGTATGGGCTATGTTTTCTTTGGTTTCTTTAATACAGCTCAATAAGGATCTGTAGTATGGGAAAACAAAAATATCAGTCACCAAGTACAAATCCCTAATGAGAAGCAAATAAGGACTCATATTTCAGAATGGATAATAAAGCAAACACAGTTCAAATACTGTATAAATTGTGATTCCCACTCCTGAGTACTGGATACCAATCATGCTTTCTTAATGTGCACTGTGTGCGTATACAAGTGTGTGTGTGTATGTGTGTGTGTGTGTGTGTGTGTGTGTGTGTGTGTGTGTGTGTGTGTGTGTGTGTGTGTGTGTGTGTGTGTGTGTGTGTGTGTGTGTGTGTGTGTGTGTGTGTGTGTGTGTGTGCATGCGCTTGCGAGAGAGAAAGAGAGAGAGAGATGGCAAGAGGAGGAAAATCATGACAAATATTATGAGGTGCAGCACCCAACAGGATAAAAGCACTCTCATCAAACTAAACAAACAACTCAGAGGGCAAAGAAAGTCTACCAAAGCTAAATTTGAGGTAAATTTGGCCTCCAGTGCCAAGGACAACCACAAGGCATTGTTGAGTTATATCTGCAACCTCAAAAGCAATGCACAATTGTGAGCAGACCTCATTGTTAATGGAGCAATTTATAGAGAGAGAAAAGATATAGCAAACCAAATGGCAAACAAATTCAGCTTTAACTTTACCCCACTCTCCCCCAGCTTCTCCTCAGGAAATGCCAACAAATAACCCCCCCTACTATCATTAGGGAACAGGTCTTCAATGATCAAAAAGGCCAAGAATATTGCATCAATGAACCCCAGCAATATCCCAGGCTGCCTTCTAAATAGCATGAAACATGACCTGCTAGGCCTTTGGAATCATTATTTAACTGTAGCCTTCAAACAGGCTTTATGCCTCACAACTGGAGAACAGCAATCATCATCCTTCTGTACAAAAGCTGGCCATCTACAGACCCTAGAAACTACAGACCCAAAAGTCTTACTAGTCTTATATGCAAAACCATGTGTTCATCAGTGGCATCTGTGTTCATCAGTGGCAGTGATAAACATTGAGCAGCCTGCCTGCCCCTGTGGGAGTGGTTACTGCCTTGAAACTGTAGTTTTATTGGCCATTTTGGGTCAATTCCTAACTCCTTAATCTCCCTCTCTTAAAACCCGATTGCCTCATGGTTTTGGCATCTTTTCGGACTTGTTGGCTGTTGGTGAAGCACCCACCAAGAGGAGAAAATGCTGAGAGAAGAAAGGAGCCACTTTTGAGATTTTAAGTATTTTGCTTCAGATTATTTGTTAAGTTTTTCTGCATTGCCGCCTATGTTTGAGCATTTTCTGGCTTGTTAAACTTGATTTCTGTGTTGGTAACTGTATTTAGAACACAACCTAGAGCTGATTACTGAATTTCCTGCCTGCACTTATTTTTAAAATCATTTTTTCTTAAAACTTGCATTTTATCTGTCTCTGGCCTAGCACTCAAGTGTGGGGTCATTTACTGCACTGTTCTAACTTGTTGATACTTGTGAACCTCTGCTTTCCTTAAAAAAAAACAAAAAATCTTGCTTTTTTTCCCACTTTTCTGAGATTTAAAAAAGTTCAGTTACAGATTTGCTGTTCTGAATTGTTTGTAAGTTTCTTGGAGGCCATTGTTTGCTTGGGCTAAAGAGAAGTCTCTGTGTTCATCAGTGGCAGTGATAAACATTGAGCAGCCTGCCTGCCCCGTGGGAGTGGTTACTGCCTTGAAACTGTAGTTTTATTGGCCATTTTGGGTCAATTCCTAACTCCTTGATCTCCCTCTCTTAAAACCCTCTTATGTGCGGTTTTGCTCGTTTTTGCGCATAGCGCAACATCGGGCAGCGCCGCCTAATTGGGTTTAAACTATTCCTGGCTCCACAAAGTCTGCTCTTCACTTTTTCCCTTAGAACTGCTCTATCTCTCAAATTAAACACCATATTCTCATTCTAAGGCCCCTCACTGGTCCAAATAAGTAATTTTACAAGTTAGCACTAATAAACCATAAGCACTACTTACTCTTATACTCTCTATGATTACCTTGTCCCCTATTGGTCCATTTTAATTCAGTTCTCTATATTACTCTAGCATGTCCAAAGGTCAGTCAATGGTTTCCTCTCCAGTCCAGCTGGTGAATCTGGGAATTTTGAGGCAATGTTACAACTGTCTCATGTACACGGACAACCCTCTCCTCCTCCAAACAGGTTCAAATATATGTGAGAGATGCAACCATATAGCCAAACTGGAGACTGAGCTCTGTCATTTCAAAACTGGTGTAACCAGTCAGGAGGAGAAGGAAACCTCACACAGCACAATTCCAGTATCACATATTCCCACCATAACAGTGAACCAAACACATAAAAACACAAAAATATACTCGGAGGCTCTAAATAAAAATCTACCTAAGCAACAGAGACCTCCAAAGCAGGCATCCAAGCAAACGCTACCCCAAAACAAAACACGTTCAACACATAGCACACAAAGTCAGTGTGCCAAGCAGTCACAGCCCTTAAGACTAAATAACACACCTTGTAATAGGTGACTCTATTGTCAGAGACACTGACGTCCCACTGACCAGGCTGAATAAAGAGAAGGTCACAGTGAGCTGCCTGTCGGGCGCTAGGATCCGCCACATAACGCAAGCACTCAGGTCACTCCAAAGCAAATACAAATATGACTCAGTCATTGTACATGCTGGCGTGAATGACCTGAGACGTACCTCCCATGACTACATGAAAAGAGACATAGAGGAGCTCTCTGATCATGTAGCCCAGGCCGGTATGACCCTGACCTTGAGCAGCATCTTACCCTCACCTAGAATGATGCCACAGTATCAAGACAAAATGATTGATTTTAACAATTGGCTAAAATTTTGGTGTCATTCAAAGGGAATCCAGTGTCTGTCAGCCTGGGATGACATGCTCGACAAGCCACGTTGCTTCGCTAAGGATGGCTTGCACCTGTCACCCCTGGGCTTTTGGATATTGGCAAATTCTCTTGCCACCCCCATAGTACCTTTTTTAGGCAAGGCTCAAAAGTCAAACCCACCTCCATAGACAGCACAAGGGACAAGAAACTAAGGGTAATGCTGCTAAACTCCAGAAGTCTTAACCTCAAGATGCATGCACTCGAAGCTCTCCTCAGTATGGAGAACATCGATATCTGTGTAGTGACAGAAACCTGGTTCAAGGCTCCAGAGAGCACCCCAGCACTACCAGGTTATACCTCATATCATGCTTTTTGGCCCCAAAACCCGGACCGAACCACAAAAGGAGGGGGAGTTTCCATATTTATCAAGGATATCCACACCTCCAGATTAGTGGCATTGCACGTATCGGAGACCATCCATGTGCAACTGACAGTGGGCAAGACTGCTTTTCAGTTTATAGCATCCTACAGACCACCGTCTCAAAGTCAGGAATCCCACTCGGCTTTCCTGAAAACATTGGAGAACATGAAGATCTCTCCGAACACCATTATATTGGGCAACTTCAACTACCCAAACATAGACTGGGAGCATTACTCAAGCCCCAGCACCTTAGCCCAAAGGTTCCTGGAATTTATAAACTCAAATGCTATGGAACAACTAGTCACCACTCCCACAAGAGGGGAAAACATACTAGACCTGATCATTACCAACATGGGGACTCTATGCTCCATACCAGAAGTATATCCCTCATTGGTAAGATCAGACCATAAATTAATTTCACTGGATATCCACATTCCGACCCCACCCCCAGCCCAGAAAACCACAGTGAAAAACTTCTCAAAAGCGAACTTCACACTTCTCAAAACCAAAGTGGAATCCTTCAAGGCCCCAGGGCCAGTGGAAACTACAGCCCAAACTGCAGAATCATATATAAACGCATTCTATGGACATCTCCAAGAATGCATGGATCATGCTATCCCAAACAAAATCAAGACCCAATCATCCAAAGGCAGGCATCCAGTCTGGTGGACCCCAGCCATAAATAAACTGTACAACAGAAGGAGGAAGCTACTACATGATAGAGCAAAATCCCTAAAAGGGAAGGCATCTCTGATCAGTACTAGCAAAAAATTACGATCCCTCATAAAATCCTCCAAGGCCAGCTTCGAGAGAAAAATTGCACAGGACACTAAAGTCAATCATAAGGCTTTTTTCAGTTATGTTAGGAACCTGGGATGCAACTCCCAGACTTGTTCTGAGTTGATTCTAAACGACAAAAAATACACTGAACCCACAGACATCGCCAATATCCTGGCAGACAGGTTCAGTGCAAACATCTCCATCACCTCCCCCCCAAAAGAGCAAGTATCTATCACGGCAGAGTGCAGCCTCCCAAACATCTCTGATGCTCAGGTGAAGCCAGCCCTCTCCAAAGCAAAAAACACTGCTTCCATGGGACCAGATGGTGTCCCGGGTTGCGTCCTACATGAACTCCAAGAAGAACTAATCCCTCAAGTAAAACTGCTGTACAATCTCAGCCTCACTACAGGATATGTGCCCAAAGAATGGCGTACAGCAACAGTGGTCCCACTGCACAAAGGTGGCGCCTCTGCGGACCCTGGAAACTATCGCTCCATAAGCCTGACTAGCCTGGTCTGCAAGGCTATGGAGAGGATCATCATGGAACTCATAAATAAAGACATTGGGGACCTACAGACACTAGATCCTACCCAATTTGGCTTCATCAAGGGCAGATCCTGCCTTTTGAACCTGATCGACTTCTTCGAAACAGTCACCGAGGCCATAGATGAAGGGAAAGTAGTCCACACAACCTATCTGGACCTTGCAAAGGCATTTGACACAATACACCACTCGGGCATCATAGATAAGCTATCCAGCCTAAATATAAACCGCTATGTCACAAGATGGGTCACAAACTGGCTCAAAGACAGAACCCACAGAGTCAGAGTTGCTGGAGCCATGTCAGACTCGAAACCGGTCACAAGTGGCATCCCACAAGGTTCTGTCCTGGGACCTCTCTTGTTCGGTATTTACTTTTCTGAGGTACAGGCCAATGTGGGAGGACTATGGCTCACCAAGTTTGCAGATGACTGCAAACTGGGTGCCATAATCGACTCTCCAGCTGACACAAACATCCTTCAAAAAGGTCTTGCAGAGACGGATAACTGATGCCAGAGCCATGGTCTAAAGCTAAATGCCAAAAAGTGTATAGTCATACCCTTTGGCAAAAACAATGTGCCCACAAATTACCACATAGGTGGTAACCCATTAAGTACAGAGAAAGTAATTAGGGATCTGGGGACCCAAGTTGATAGCAATCTCTCCTTTGACAACCACATTGCCAAAGTGGTTAGAAAGACCTTCTACATAGCCCATCTCATCATGAAAGGATTCACATCTAGATCAAGAGAGGTAATCGTGCCCCTTTATTCATCCCTTATCAGGCCCATCATAGAATACAATGCCCCCATTGGGATGTACCTTACCCGACACCTGCAGCAATTAGAAAGACCCCAAAAGTACCTCACCAGGAGGATCAAGGGACTCAAACAGATGTCATATGCTGCTCGGTTAAAAAACCTCCAGCTCTACTCAGTTGCATACCGCCTACTTCGAGGCGATCTATGCCTGACATATAAAGCTATGTCCAACCCAGAATTAATGGACATGCTCCACCTCAGTAAATCTAAATCCCTTAGAGGCATGCACTTGAGGGACTTGAACCTCAGCACAGAAATAAATAGAACATGCTGGAGGGACAGATTCATAACCCAGAGGCTCCCTTCACTCTGGAATAGAATTCCAATTCATGTTAGGCAGAGCACCTCACTGACTCTCTTCAAGAAGAATCTTGATGAGTGGATGGGGGATCGTAGGTTTGTCCCGGGGATTACTTCCATGTCACTATTAGACAGAGGCACAGTAAACTAAACTTTAAAAAGGGCACAGTATACTCAAATCAAGGGGTGGCATAAGCCAAACACAATCGGGCTAGGCTTATAAATGCCCCAGGACAGATAGCCTAGTATGAACCTATGAACCTATGAAATAATTTTCATAGAAGTGATCAATAATGACATAGGAAACCTCCAGACACTGGACCTAACCCACTTTGATTTCATCAAGGGTAGGTCGTGCCTACTTAACCTACTAAACTTATTTGACAAAGTCACCAAAACAATGGACAAGGGCAATATGGTTCACAGTGCCTACCTTGACCTGACCAAAACATTTGACACAATGCCCCACTCAGGTATTGTTGACAAACTCAAGAGGTTAGGTATAAACCCTAAGTCACCTTGTGGATATCCAGCTCACAGACAGGACCCAGGAAGTTAGAATTGGGGAGTCAACCTCTATAAAGAGGACAGTCACCAGCACAATCCCTCAGGGATTGATTCTGGGATCACACTTTTTTGGTGTATACTTCTCTAAAGTCAAGGCCAACTTCAAGAGCCTTTGGCTGACCAAATTTGCAGATGATTGTAAATTAGGAGCAGTCGTAGAATCCCCCACCAACACCAATGTCCTCCAAGAATGGCTGACACAGACAAATAACTGGTATCAGTGTTATGGACTAAAATTAAATGCCAAGAAATGCATATTATACAATAACCCCCCCCCCATTAATATTCCAAAACGTGCACGCTGATTGGCCAGCGTGCCTGTTGTAAATCCCACAATATACCAAAGGAAAAAGGTCCGGTCGCCCGGACTTTTTTCTGTTGGTATAAAGTGCTCAAAACATTTTTTTTAACAAATAAAAAAAGAAAAAGAAAAAAAGAAACAAAAAACAGAGCAACGGACTTTCTTTTCTCTGTTGCTTCTGTTTCAAAGCATTGATGTACTGGGTATGCATGGGACGTAAGTCCCATATGCATGCTCAGTACATCAAAACAAGGAAGCAGTGTACCACAACCAGCGGAAGAACAGTAATGCACTATTATACAAAGACATTATTTCAGAAAAATAAATATTTTTTTTCTTAAATAATGTTATTGTATAATAGTCCGGTTCATTTCTCGGCTGGGGTGCATTCTGTGCAGAGTCTGCATGTCCTCCCTGTGGTCACGTGGGTTTCCTCCGTGTACTCCGGTTTCCTCCCACATCCCAAAGACATGCTGTAGGTGGATTGGGCACACTAAATTGGCCCTAGGTGTGAGTGTGTGTGTGTGTGTGTGTGTGTGTGTGTGTGTGTGTGTGTGTGTGTGTGTGTGTGTGTGTGTGTGTGTGTGAGTGCCTTCTGTGGAAGGTTGGGTGCCGGGCTGGCATCTCGACACTGGAAAACTCCACTGCCAATCATGACCGGACAGGTGATCCACCGTGGTGACCCCTAACTGGGAAAAAGCCAAAAGAAGAAGAAGAATGTCATTGTATAATAGCAATAATTGACTCCGTGGTTGTGATATATTGAACTTTACCCATGGTTGGCTTTATTTAATGACTCGGGCTTCACCCTTGTGATTAAACCACACCAACTGTGGGTAAATCTTCAATATACCACACCACGTCATCGGTTGTTGCTTAAATAGTATCCTTTGGAAAGTTAGTCACCCATGGAAACTATTGTATTGACAACACTCCCCAAACAGTCAACCTAGTAGTCAGGGACTTAGGGACACACATAGATAGTAATTTACCATTTAACTGTCATGTGTCTGTGTTAGTGAGGAAATCATTATATGTTGTGCAACTTATATATAAAGGTATGGCATCAATGACCAAAGAGATCATTATTCCACTGTATTCATCATTCATCAAGGCTATCACTGTATGCACTTAACCAGTCACATCCAGTAATTGGAATATCCACAGATAGTCCTCGCTAAAAGAATACAGGGCATAAATAACATACCTTGTGCAGACCACTGCAAAGCCCTATCCCTGTATTCTGTCTCCTACAGGCTGTTAAGGGGGGATCTATGCCCGGCATACAAGCCATTGTCAGACTCCACTCTGATGAACCTCTTGCATATCTGCAAAACATACAGCATCAGAATTACCTGTTTTAAAGACTTAAACCTTGCCTGAGATATAAATGGAACTTGTTGGAGAGACGGGTATGTAGCCCAGAGAATATCCATTTTCTGGAATAGATTTCCCATCCATCTGAAGCAGAGTTCTTCCCTAACCCAATTCAAATGCAGTTTGGACAGTTGGATGGGAAACAGGAAATTAATCCTTGGCTTGGCACGTGCGTCTCTAATGGACACAGGCAGCCTGTAATGGTTCTTCTCACAGACCTTGCTTGTAAATGTTTCATATTACAAGCCCCTGCTTATACTATTAAGGGCATCAGAACTTGTCAGAGATTTGGAAAGCATGGCTAAGCTTAAAAAGGCCCCAGTGATCATTAGCCTAGCACACACCTATGAACCTATTAAAGTGAAAACAATAAACGTCTTTTCTAGTACACTATTATTTTCATATGTTTTAATGTTTAATGCCTAAAGCAGAACATGCATGTGGATTACTCTCCTATGATACACTCATATGATATCATGCATTACAGGATTCGGAGGCTATGATTCTGTACACTCTTTCCTTCAAATCGCCCCTTTTCCCAAGCACTACATGTTCCCTTGTAATCCAGCACACATGAGCTGCAATACTGTACATCATTTCCTTCAGATTATTTTTAACAAAGAAATGCACAGCATGTGCACAGGCTGTGATATCATGCACCTTTTCCTTCAAATGCCTCTTTGTGCAAGTACTAATGGTGCCAACAGAACATAAGGTGCACAGCATATTATGTTATGGACCCAGACTTCCTGTTCTGCCATCCCTCCATTCTACTGTATACCATTTACAGAACAGTGGTTAGTGTAGCACTAAAATTAATGCCTCATTAAAGCCTTGTGTTGTGTATCATACATTTTTTTCAGTGGTACAAATAACCCTGTATTGACAGGTGCTTGATTCTGTTTATGACTTATGAGCATCTCATTTCAGTGGCTGAGATATGTTGCGTTTTACCTATGGTATGCAGTGTGGAGGGTGTCTGTGAACCAGGCTTTCCATGTAACAATAGAGTGAAATGACATAATTTGTCTAAGACAGAGAAAAAGATGGAGATTATTGAAAATGCACTACTTCAGTCAAGTAAAATGTCCGTGAGTTTAGGGCTGAAGAATCCAATTGTTATTTTAACTATTTTAGTAACTAATAATAAGGTTACCCCTTTAGACTAACAAAAATATTAAAGTCAATAATTCTGGAAGATTAAAAACATTGTAATTAATATATCTAAGCCAGATAGCTCTAGTGCCATTGAGGATGGAGACCTGACTACTGACTACAATACAAATGACAAAGCTTTCAGTAGCAAATAAAGTGGATTGTCATGACTGTCTTAGATGGCTGGCTTAAAAGTTTATGTCTTAATTGCACCCCCCCCCCACCATCACCACCAAGGGCTACTACTGCATGACATGGATTGGGTTTTCCACCACAGGAATATCTCCTGGTGAAGAGTAAGAGGCCAACGTGTGTGTGTGTGTGTGTGTGTGTGTGTGTGTGTGTGTGTGTGTGTGTGTGTGTGTGTGTGTGTGTGTGTGTGTGTGTGTGTGTGTGTGTGTGTGTGTGTGTGTGTGTGTGTGTGTGTGTGTGTGTGTGTGTGTGTGTGTGTGTGTGTGTATGTGAGGCAACAACACAGCAAGACAGCAAAATGACAATAGATTTGGCACTACATAATCTGCTTTTTCTAGATGTAAATCATAGGGTGAGGCAATTAAGACATAAACATTTCAAGCCAGCCATCAAAGACAGTTATGACAATGCACTTCATTATTTATTGCCGATAAAACGCTATCTACAAAAGCAACCACAGAAATGGCACTAACAATTGAGGCACTCAGGTCTGAAGGTGTCCTACATACTACTAGAAAAGATCAGGAAATACATAATTTTAAAAGTTATAACACAGATTAAAACTAAATTAATGTTCATCTGCTGATGTGCCCAGAGATAAAAGGAAAGTCTGAGGCTACTAAGAATTATACAACAGTAGAATTCAAAACAAAAGAATTATGAACCAAGGTAAACTTGGTGCAGTTTAGATAAAAACAATTAACATTGGCATCTTTGGAATTAGTGAACTAAAATTTGCTTGAGTGTGTCATTTTACATTATATAATTATCAGATCTACTGAGGACAAACATTTTGCAGAACAAACTGGGTATCCCTCACAGTTAATAAGGATGCCAAAATCAGTACTTAGTTACAACTGCCAAAAATGATCGAATGACCTCATCAAACTGCAAGATAAATCATTCAATGTTACAGTGGTACAAGTTTACAACTATAAATACTGAAGAAGAGGAAGTTAACCCATTTTATGAAGGTTCACAGCACATTCTGGACAGAAAACCATAAAGAAATATTTCATTTGTCATAAGTGAACTTAATGCTAATTGTGGCAGTAGAACTAGAATAATTAGCAAGTTTAGCCTTGTAGTATGAAATGACATGGAATGTAGATTAGAATAATTCTGCAAAGGCAATTCACTGATCGTAACAGACACTGCATTTCAGCAGCTTAAGAGACACCTTTACACATGGATATCACCAGATGGGCAATGCTAAAATCTTATTGAGTATATACTTTACTGTCAGAGGTGGAAGACCTTTATACAGACAGCAAAAAAAGAACTGGAGTTGAGTATAGCTCAGCCTGTCAACTTCTTATAAAAAAAAATAGAATTAAATTCAAGAAAGAAAGAAAAGCATCTAGACCAACAAGGTTTGAACTCAATGGTATTCCAAATGAATATGTACTGGAGGTGAAGGACAGATTTTCAGAATTAAACCTTGTGGAGGTGGCAAATAAAAAAAAAAACATTGCATTTAGAATGAGGATTCCAAAGGCATAATGGCTGCCTGTGCTGAAAAGTAAATCTCATCAAGAAGTTTGACAATGTAAAGGGAAATGTCCAAGAAATGTGGGCATGATAAAAGACAAAAATGCAAGACACCTAACAGAAGCAGGGAATATTGAGAACAGATGGCAGGAATACATAGAATAACTATATAAGAAGCATCCTAACATCAGTAAGCATATTATGGAATGCTTTCTGATCTAGAACTAGACATCATTTTAATAAAGAAATTCAATGAGCTCTCAAAGCCTTGCTAATAACAAGGCTACACAAAGTGATGTAATTCCATTTGAATTGTTTACAACCCTGCTAAGGCATCTTATTGCCAGCAGTGTTGCTTGGAATTTGCCAGCAAAACTCAACAGTGGCCAATGGATTAGAAAATATGGCATTGCTAAGGAGTGCTCACATTATGGAACAGCTGTAGTTTTTTTCAGATGCTAGCAAGGTAATGCCAAATATTCTGTAAACTGGACTCTAGTAACATATGAACTGAAAACTGCCAGACAGGCATTCAAACTATTTTTCAAAACTGGCAGAGACCAGAGATCAAATTGCAATCATCTGCTAAATAATAGTGAACACAATGGAGTTCCAGGAAAGTACTTATTTCTACATTATAGACTACTTCAGAGCCTTTGACTATGTGGCTCATAACAAACTGTGGTAAGTTCTTAGAGAAATTGAGACACTAGGTCACTTAATTTGTCTTCTGTGGATTCTGTATGAAAAACAAGAAGCAAGAAGTAGACCTGAATATGAACTGGTTGACTGAAGACAAGTACAACAAAGCTGTATATTGTCACTTGACTTATTTAATTTATAGTCTAAATCAATCATGTGAAATGCTGGATTAGATGAATCAGACAATATCATTTAAACCAAACAAATCCACAGGCAGGTAAAGCAGACCAGAGGAAGATAATTGGCATAAACTTTATTAAACAAAAAATAGTAAAATCAAGCGCTTTCGCCTGGTTAGATACCAGGCTTTATCAAGATACAAAGTACTCTAAATTAGAGGTTTAAATATCTTACTGACAAAATCATGTGACTTAATTAACAAATTAAAACTAAATTGTTGAATTAAAACTGAAGTGAACTCTTAAAGCACTAGCAACAACTTAAAAATACAAAGTTAACAAATCAATGTAAGTTGTGTATCTGGTAGTCCCTAGTGCACAAAATGCAGAATATAATTGCACAGGAAATTGTACAAAAAACATCAAATAAAAATGCTTCTTAAAAACTGGTGCTTCTAATAAATACACATAAAAATTACGTAAAAAATACATAAAAAAAGCCAAGTTGTAATTTTTTATGTATTTTTTACGTAATTTTTTACGTAATTTTTATGTGTATTTATTAGAAGCACCAGTTTTTAAGAAGCATTTTTTATTTGATGTTTTTTGTACAATTTCCTGTGCAATTATATTCTGCATTTTGTGCACTAGGGACTACCAGATACACAACTTACATTGATTTGTTAACTTTGTATTTTTAAGTTGTTGCTAGTGCTTTAAGAGTTCACTTCAGTTTTAATTCAACAATTTAGTTTTAATTTGTTAATTAAGTCACATGATTTTGGCAGTAAGATATTTAAACCTCTAATTTAGAGTACTTTGTATCTTGATAAAGCCTGGTATCTAACCAGGCGAAAGCGCTTGATTTTACTATTTTTTGTTTAATAAAGTTTATGCCAATTATCTTCCTCTGTTCCACTTTACCTACAATATAATTTAAATTACTGGGAAAATATTAACAACCTAGATACGAAGATGATTCCACTCTGATGACTGAAAGTGAAGAAAAGGTTATGAGCACGTTGAAGAACATTAAAGTAGAAAATGCAAAATCTGGCTTGCAACCTAAAAAAAATAAAGTTATACCATTTGAGTTTGAAAGTTTGTTTTAGTGTCCGATGGCCATGCAAATTTTTTCCCTATGAAAAAAATTTGCATTAGTGGCCATTCGTGATTTTAAGATTTCACTGTTTACATGTCGATGTTTGGGTGTTCGACAAGCTAAGCTGTCAATTTTATAATATAGACCCGATATTCTATATATAAATAATGAAATGTCTCATGTTACATCAAAGGTTGGGGCTTAAATAACAATGGAACACATCTCAAAAGAGTATTTCAAACCTTTATTCCTTAAATTGCTACATTTTATGCTAATCAGAATGGGTGTAAAGTGCACAGGACTGGTGCTCAGAAAAAACGTACATACCATAGTCCTGCACAGTTAATAAACATAGCAGTAATGTGGCAGAACTAGAAAGTACATCTCTGTATCACAAATAGAACTGTATGCAACAAAAAGTGGCTAGTATAATAATTCTGTTGGCCATGATTCATAAACATAAAAATAACACACCAGTGTATTTTATGACAGATAGTAACCTGGTCACCAGTGCATAGTAACATGTTTATAGATCCATAAAATGTACCTGAGCAAATTGTTTATGTGATGTATTGCTAAGCATGATGTGCTAAACATCAGCTGCAATGTAACATCCAAAATAATATTTATCTGTATTAAATCCCTTTTGCATCAAGCATGGTTAGATCCCTACATGGTGCACACAGACACTGAAATACACATTAGTGTGCTAGTCAGGATCTACCTGAGAAGGTCGAAAGCTCACAACACCGACAACCAGATGGCCAACACCACATGACCGACAGCCGAACTCTCGACATCGTATGTAGACCATGAAAAAGGAAAATAAAATTTCCTTTCAACTGCTAGCAGGGGGGCTATGCCCCCCTGCACCCCTTGTGGGGAGGACTGCCCCCACACCCCCGTAACTTTAATATACCAACTCTGAAATCACACTATGGTGTAGCAATGGAAATCTTTCCATTCTGCACTATAATGAGATGCTGGTTCCACATTGTCGGCATTCCGAATGTCGGTCATATGGTGTCAGCCATATGGTTGTTGGCATTCTGGACTGTCGGCAATGTAAGGTAGACCCACTAGTCAGTGTAGGCATGATGCAAATAGGGCTTCTAAGTTATCATTTTTGATGGAATACTGATACCTAAATTTTTCTTAGCGATGTGCAAATAAGTGTTAGTATACACACATGAACAGTGAAGTTGAAAACGTCAAGAACTACATTGCTTATGAATGGTTACCAGGATGTCATGAACTGTTATCCTCATCTGCTTCTATATGCCTTTCATATATAACATTTATTACAATACTATAGCACCATTCACATTAATGGAGCTATATGTCCAGTATAGCAACTACTGTATAGGAAAGGCACCTACATTCTCCACAGTATTTGCCACTAAGGACTGCATATGAATTAAAACAAAAATGGTCCCATAACACTCATAAACAACAGAGTCATAACACTCAGTACTGTGATAATGTATGGGCTGTAGTTGCTATGGCTGACATTTGTTACATGGAGGAAGATTCCCAAGACTCATTTCACATAGTGTTAGTAAAATACAAATGCAGAGACACACACACACACACACACACACACACACACACACACACACACACACACACACACACACACACACATCAAATGTCTATGCATGTGATTATGTGGGAACAAGACACATTATTATGGGACTGATTAGTGAATCCTTGCTAAATGAATCATATATATTAAAGGAGTCATTTGCTAAATACTGCTGGTGGTTGAACATACTGATAACAGAGCAGAACTTTTATTTGTTTTAAGTGGTCAAAATGGAGATTGTCAAAACACAGAGTAGAAGAAAGGGTTAGTAGTATGTAGTACCAGTGGTTTCCCTCCCTTTTGTTGGCATTATCTTAGAGTCAACATGTAGAAAGAGGGACTCAGGGGGTGCATCCTCCACATAAGAAATGTGTGTAGCTTGCCCTCCTGCAAAACTGCTTATTTTAGTGTTTTGTGTTATCTCCTGCTGTGGGCAATATATGCTACTATTTGGTAAAGAAGGAAATTCAATTGTGTGCAGTTGTTTTATGTGGATAATGAGTATCACTTTTGGGGCACTTGATCATTCAATAGTAGGTTGCAAATTATAGAGAATCAGTGTGGATTTCCTTGGTAGGGTATTGTACAGCTGCTTATCTGTTTTTGTAACTCTTTCAAACTACCTCCCAGTACATATATCCCCAATGCAAGCCCTGTTTTTATCCCATGGTGTTGAAAAAAAACATCATCCATTCTTTTCATGTGCCTCACACTCCATAACATAGTGAACCACAGACAGATACTTAGAACATTCTGTGAATGATGCCGGGTGCACAACGTAGCATGCTGGATGACTTGATACACATGGGGTCTTCTCAATACTCTGCCCAAGGATGCAGTAACGATCATCTAAATAAACAGTTATAAAGTATTAGAAATGCCAACTTACCATTCAGGCTTTAATTAAAGAATATATTTAGTTCTACCTGTTAACCCTAATGGCTATATACTTCATACATCTCTATAACAGTAATTTCACATTTAGTATTCTCAGACCAATCTTCAGATTCTTTCACTTGACAGATGAGAATAGGGAGGGAGGGAGCTATCTGTGCTAATACTTGTACAACATACATCTCAAAAGGTCCCTGCCAAACATGTCTTCTTTCTTCCTGAATGGATTTCATCACATCTGATTGCCTTCTAGAAGAACTTTTCATGCAATGCTATATTTCCGTCAGCGTATATATGTTTTCATATGTTGAATATCTCAGGTTTACTTCTGTCTTTGAGATCCCCAAAGTGCATAATTGTTTGGAGAATCCTCCACTGAGACCCATAGTGATGGCCCGGGGAATAAGGACAAAACCTTTTTAATTTTTGTTAATGCATTGTTTAAACCACTGATAAATTGTTTTTCTTATTAGGTAAATGATTCATGGAATTGTTTTAAGTTGCTTGACACGTGATTTATTTCAACCTCATGGAATTTTAGTAACAATTGATGTTATTAATTTGTTTTCAGTGATTTCCTATAAAACCCGAATGGGATGGTTCAGGGAGATGGTGAAGGACTTTGACTAGGTTCCTGACATTGAATTGACTGTGGTTTGTGATTTTATGGAATTTATTTTGAACAGTAATTGTATTTATTTGTTCAGTGAATATTTTCAGCAAACCTCAGTGGGAATTGCTTGCATCCCAATTTATGCCAATATTGTTATGGCGTATTGGGATATTCATTTTGTTTTTAATACATCTTGTACAACAAATCGGGGCATGTATTTATGGCCAGCTGGATGTTATCTGGATCATTTGGAATGACATTGAAGCAAGGTTACATGTCTTTTTCCAAATCTATTAATTCCACTACTGATTTCCTTACATTTTGACAATTACAATGATATGTCAATGAATGGTCTGGATGGTACAATTTCCAAGGATTTTACACATCAGACATTTGCATCTAACATTTTTAGAAAAAAATCATTTTTATTTACATTTCAACAGTAATCACCCAAGCAGTCAAAAGAAAAGTATTGTCAAGGGACAGTTTTTCCACTTGGTAAGAATGATTTCAGTAGATGAGGTGTTTTTTAATTGAATCTGCAGTGTTAAAAATATTGAGACAGGGGTATCTAGGTGACTTTATTGGCAATATGTTTGATGAAGTGGTAAGAAAAAGTTCTCAAGAGGAATATTTTCTGCTTCTTTGTAGTGGCACTGATATTGCAACATGGAAAAAAATGTGTTAAAGAAAAAGAACTGGCAAATCCATGATCTTAAAAAATTGTAGTCAGGTACCACAGACTAATGCCATTATTGAAAAACACTGGCAAGCATTGGAACATTTTCCTTTAACATATAAATAAGTAAGTAGTAAACCACATTTTGAGCAAAAGAGAGCACTTAACATGAAGAAGAGGTTGGAATTTAATGACTATAAAGGCAAAATGGCAGATATGGGAGGAACTAGAAAATGCAGCTGGTGCAAGTACTGTTGTTTTATATACACACTGAAAAAGAGATTTTTTATTATTGGTTATGAACTGTGTGAAAATTAATGCTAAATGTAATTGTGATACTTCAAGGTTAATGTATTTGGCAAAATGTAATAACTGTCCAGCTTTTTATAATGGAGAAAACTGAAAAATGTTTCCAAAACAGGATTTATGATCATATGAGACGTCGTGAGAAACTATATCAACAATGCATTAGCCATGCATGCAGGGTTATCTCCTGATTTCAATGTTTCAAATTTATGGGGCTGGAGAAGGTGTCAGAATGCCCTCACAATGGGATTTGGTCCACCATGCTTAAAAATGTGACTAAATTTGGCAGGTTAGGTTAGCACTGGACACACTCCCAGGCACAAATAACAAAATATCTATTGCACGAACCAAAAAGAAAGATAAAACTGAAGATCACAGACAAAGAATCCACTTAAAACACCAGTTTATTGTACCTCTAGCACTTTGGCAACCGCCTTCAAGGAGTATAAAACATCACATAACTTACACAGTTTATATACCCTAATACATCTAACAATTAAACAATTAGCCTAAACCAATCAATCAATAAACATTAAAAAATACTTAATGCTGCTTTCTCATCAGATAAGAAGCCTCCAGTTACATTCCACATTCAGACCCTGAGGAAATAAAGTGTCATATTTCAAAAATGAAAATACTTTCTTTATATAACAACTTCTTTTTATACAAATCATAAGAAAATACACCCTTCATGATATGTTCTAAGATAGTGGCTTGTAGCCCATTTGAATTAGAACTGTGAACCAGCATAAAATGTTTGGCAACAGGGCTATCTTCTTTATTATTTATAATATTCCTGACATGCTCCTGCAGTCTAGTTTTAAACTTCCTTTTACTTTCTCCTATTTATACAAGGTTACAAGGACATTTCAACGCATAAATAATACCTTCAGTGTTACAGCTATATATATTTTTAGCCTCAAATACATGGCCATTTATATACTTAAAAGTTGGAACAATATAATGACAAACATTGTAATGACCACAGGGTGAAGTTCTTAGTCTCTGCATGGTCCTATACTGCAGTGTCTCAGTGGGATATTTTAAATTTATTGTGTACCAAGATCAGTGGCGGCTGGTGACTTCAAATCAAAGGGGGGCTGCAGGAGACAGCTGAATGGGTGGGGCCAAGGGAAGGGGTGTGGCCAACTAGAAAGGGGAGGAGCTATGCTCAAAACCACAAAAACTAACTTTAATTAAATACGCTGCCCTGGGTGGCAAACCATCATTATGAGAGTCCAATCAAGACAAAAATAAGTGTAGAAGAATAAAAATATTTCAATGCATTAGCTGCATGACAGCTTACTTATTATCTAGATGGAAACAAAAGTTTGCGAGGCATGAAAAAATAAATTACTTTTTAAATACATTACTGGAATGCCAGTCAAAATCAAGTATAAGAAAAACCAGAAGCACTCAACTCAAACAACTTCTCCTTGCACTGCAGTTCTAATTATAATTTATATTCAGCTTTATTAAAGTACCAAGTAACATGCTGAAAGTAGAAATCTCTGTGAAGCCTCCACTTGTAAAAATGTTTCTTATCCAAAAAAGACCTGCTGCCTGACAACTATCTACTTGTTTCATGGGGAAAACATGATCAAAGTAAAAAATGAAAAGCAAACAAGCTCAAGATACATTGCTTAAAGGATTACTGTACAGGTTATGGACCACACATGAATGGCATTCTGTTTAGTTTACGGGTAAAGCCCTCAAGAGATCACTGGAAGTCTCCAACAAATGTAATGAACTTCTGAAAATACTGTCATATGCATTTCAATACCCAAGGCTTATACATTATCTAGTCAAGTATTCTCTGCATGGACACAACAGAAAGGCTTTCAATGTTGGCAATTCTTTAACAGTAAACACAGAGCAACAGGCACTTTGAGTAATAAGCATAAATCTGAGTAATAAGCATAAATCAACAGTACAAAAATATGACAGAAACCAGACCGTTCTGCAAAATCAAGGACAGATGAAAAGCCACTGTAGTACTTGTGTTTACCTTGGATGGGGGGGCACACTCCACATTTACATTGCATAACTACTCCTTGCCTTGCTTGGACACATCCAGAGTCACTACATGGGGGAGTGGGGTGCAACAAGTATGTCACAATTTGAAATGTCTCTGGCTGACTGTGATGGCCCCGACCCATTTGTCATACCTCTCAACCTCAGAGCAAGAAATCTGGACAAAGCCATACACAGAAGTGGGACAAAGGCCCAAAAATAAGGACAATTTTTAAATATTGCTCTAATAAACTTAGAAAGATAATAGAATAGGTCTTGCATTAGTATGAATTTTCTGAAGGGTATAAAATCTAAAACTCAAATGTCTGTCATTTTCTAACTTCAGTCTTTAGTGATTTGTCACTAATTTGCCAAAAAACACAATTTTATGAAAAATGGACCAAAAATGTGATGCAAAAATATAAAATAGCCACACAATACAGCTGGGAACCTGTCATAGAAGGGACACTTTAATATTAGTACTGCTAACTTGAGCAGCTGACAAAATAAAATAATCTACATGCATTTCAAGTAATCTATAACTTTGATTATTTCAATGCATTGGCTGCTTGACAGCTTACTTAATATCTAGATGGAAACAAAAAGGTTGTGAGGCATGAAAAAATAAATTACTTTTTAAATACATTACTGGAATGCCAGTCAAAATCAAGTATAAGAAAAACATGTGGCACTCAACTCAAACTGCTTCTCCTTGCACTGCATTATAATTTATATTCAGCTTTATTAAAGTACCAAGTAACATGCTGAAAGTAACAATCTCTGATGCCCCCACTTGTAAAAATGTTTATCCAAACAAAGACCTGCTGCCTGACAACTATCCACTTGTTTCATGGGGAAAACATGATCAAAGTAAAAAATGAAAAGCAAACAAGCTCAAGATACATTGCTTAAAGGATTACTGCACAGGTTATGGACCACACATGAATGGCATTCTGTTTAGTTTAAGGGTAAAGCCCTCAAGAGATCACTGGAAGTCTCCAACAAATGTAATGAACTTCTGAAAATACTGTCATATGCATTTCAATACCCAAGGCTTATACATTATCTAGTCAAGTATTCTCTGCATGGACACAACAGAAAGGCTTTCAATGTTGGCAATTCTTTAACAGTAAACACAGAGCAACAGGCACTTTGAGTAATAAGCATAAATCTGAGTAATAAGCATAAATCAACAGTACAAAAATATGACAGAAACCAGACCGTTCTGCAAAATCAAGGACAGATGAAAAGCCACTGTAGTACTTGTGTTTACCTTGGATGGGGGGGGCACACTCCACATTTACATTGCATAACTACTCCTTGCCTTGCTTGGACACATCCAGAGTCACTACATGGGGGAGTGGGGTGCAACAAGTATGTCACAATTTGAAATGTCTCTGGCTGACTGTGATGGCCCCGACCCATTTGTCATACCTCTCAACCTCAGAGCAAGAAATCTGGACAAAGCCATACACAGAAGTGGGACAAAGGCCCAAAAATAAGGACAATTTTTAAATATTGCTCTAATAAACTTAGAAAGATAATAGAATAGGTCTTGCATTAGTATGAATTTTCTGAAGGGTATAAAATCTAAAACTCAAATGTCTGTCATTTTCTAACTTCAGTCTTTAGTGATTTGTCACTAATTTGCCAAAAAACACAATTTTATGAAAAATGGACCAAAAATGTGATGCAAAAATATAAAATAGCCACACAATACAGCTGGGAACCTGTCATAGAAGGGACACTTTAATATTAGTACTGCTAACTTGAGCAGCTGACAAAATAAAATAATCTACATGCATTTCAAGTAATCTATAACTTTGATTATTTCAGTACATTGGCTGCTTGACAGCTTACTTAATATCTAGATGGAAACAAAAAGGTTGTGAGGCATGAAAAAATAAATTACTTTTTAAATACATTACTGGAATGCCAGTCAAAATCAAGTATAAGAAAAACATGTGGCACTCAATTCAAACTGCTTCTCCTTGCACTGCATTATAATTTATATTCAGCTTTATTAAAGTACCAAGTAACATGCTGAAAGTAACAATCTCTGATGCCCCCACTTGTAAAAATGTTTATCCAAACAAAGACCTGCTGCCTGACAACTATCTACTTGTTTCATGGGGAAAACATGATCAAAGTAAAAAATGAAAAGCAAACAAGCTCAAGATACATTGCTTAAAGGATTACTGCACAGGTTATGGACCACACATGAATGGCATTCTGTTTAGTTTACGGGTAAAGCCCTCAAGAGATCACTGGAAGTCTCCAACAAATGTAATGAACTTCTGAAAATACTGTCATATGCATTTCAATACCCAAGGCTTATACATTATCTAGTTATGTAAATATTCTCTGCATGGCAACTACGAAAAGGCTTTCAATGCTGGTAATTCTTTAACACTATGCTTATTAAAGCTTACTTGCATCTTACAATCTCCAACAAGCTTACCTGATGGTCATTAAATCACTGCTACTTAAACAGAGCAACAGGGCATGTGACAGCATGCATTTCCTGAATAATAAATCAACATTATAAAAATATGACAGAAAACCAGAACATTCTGCAAAAACAAGGACAGATGAAAAGCCACGGTCGTATTTGTGGTCTACCTTGGATAGGGGAATACTCTGCACACTTAAACTGCATAACTGCTCTTTGCCTTCCTTGGACACATCCAGAGCCACTACAATGGGGAGTGGGGTGCAACAAGTATGTCACAATTCCAAGACATAACAATTTCAGAATTTTTCTGTTTCAATCATGGTTTATTTTCTAAAGGATTACGGCTTTCACTACCAGATCCTGCTCTTTTCATAGGGAGCTGTATTAATGCTATTCTAGACTCAATGATTACAAGCCTGTAGAGAGCTTCTGCCATATTTGAACATGAATTTGTTCACCATCTATACATGCAACTACAAACTTATCTCAGCTTTTAACAATAACTCACAGACAAGATAAATCCAGAATGTCCAAGGATAAGAATTTGTTTGGATATGATGGAAGACATTTCAGTTATACTAGTAGTAGATATTTGTTAAAGCTTTATTGTGTTATAAATTATGCTTTTATTGGTCGGGGTGTATTAAGGGATACTACTGAAAATGCCATGGATGGTGGTGTGAAACTTTGCTGTGTAATGCACAAAGCATTAATAAGCTGCAGCAGTTAGAGGCTACTGTCCTGGGGTGGTTATGATGTGGTAATGGTTACTGAAACTTGGTTTTCTGTAAATGATTCCCCTATGAGCTTATCTGGTTATAAATCTTATCATAAGATGAAAAAAGTTGGTATGGGTGGTGATGTATCTGGTTTTATGTTAGGGGGTATTGTCTGTTTTAGAAATTCTTTGACCATGAAATTATTTTGGTGAAACTTCGTTGGAAGCAAAATGAGTTCAAGATTGGTCTTTTTTATAGACCTCCTTGTCAGGACAAGATGAACTGGTTGATTTTACTATGTCTGTGTGCGTGTGTGTGTGTGTGCATGTATATATGTCTGAATTCTTATTTTAGTTCATGTGGGCATAGAATATAATAAATGGAATTGAGAATGATAAATTACTGTACTCATCTCCGTTTAGCAAACAGAGGCAATTGGTTTTGCAGATTTCTGTATAGAAATTAATATTTTCTACTTGTTTCTTGTACTATTGCTCTTCATTCATTCACTAATTTCATCAGTCATGATATTTCAAAGTATTTACTGAATATTAAAAATCTATTATTCCGTTAGAAAAGAAATAGTCAATTTCTACATCTGTTATCAGGTGACAGCAGTATAAGTGTAGGTTGGACAGAGGTGGTCAGTAAATCACCCCTATATAAATCCAATTTGTGGGTCACACTTGTGTCACAGGGCTAGACTTATATGGGCTCTAGTGGTAGTTAGCTAGTATACACCTATGAACCTATGTTACTTTTTTAAGTCTGGCAGTCAGAAAACCTGCAATATTGCTTTGCTAATCATACAGTTACAGATACACCACTAAAGTGCTATGTAGCCACTAATATTTGCAGCAGAATAAAAGATAAGTCTTTAGAGTTCATCATTAAGAAAAAAGTGCTTATGAATTAGAGCCATCCTTCCACGTATTTCCTGTATGAATTTAAATTTCATGCAGGAATGCTCACAAAAAGGACAGGAGCACAGGGAAAGGACTGACTCACTTTCATTTCTTTAAAATGCATGCTTTGACCTTTAAAGTGCATCTGAAGTGCTCTGGCTATATCAATTCTTTTCTCATAACAGTACAGTTACAATAGTTTGTACATGCATTTTACTTCATGTGGAGAAGTTACTGTACTGTGTATGATCCAAAGACAGATTTAGAAAATGGGTAAAAAAAAGCATATCAGCCAAATATCTTCCCCATCTTAAGCATCATTAGTATTTATGTAGTACAGTAAGGGAAGCAATATCATTCTTTATTGCAGCTTCATTTTTAAGGTATCAGTAACAGCACATAACTCATCTTTTTTTGTAGATCACTGCCTGCACATTATTAGAGTTTATAGTGTTGGAATGTGACATTGCGATTATCATTCTTAGGTGAGCATTCCTTAACAACTCTACATAACAGTACTACCACCAGTGCACAATATTTAACCTCTTTCAGTAAGTTCCTTTAAATCTGTGTCATCTTCAAGCCTTGCCCTTATTTGTGCTGCCCTAAATCATTTCCTGCAAACTGAAAAAGGAATAATCACAAAACTATGTGTTAAGATATGCTGTCTACTGCAGTGTATGTTTCTGCTGCATTTCAATAATGACAAGTCCTGAGGACTGTAATTTATCATTCTCAATTCCATTTATTATAGTCTATGCCCACATGAACTAAAATAAGAATTCAGACATATATACATGCACACACACACACACGCACACACACACAGACATAGTAAAATCAACCAGTTCATCTTGTCCTGACAAGGAGGTCTATAAAAAAGACCAATCTTGAACTCATTTTGCTTCCAACGAAGTTTCACCAAAATAATTTCATGGTCAAAGAATTTCTAAAACAGACAATACCCCCTAACATAAAACCAGATACATCACCACCCATACCAACTTTTTTCATCTTATGATAAGATTTATAACCAGGTAAGCTCATAGGGGAATCATTTACAGAAAACCAAGTTTCAGTAACCATTACCACATCATAACCACCCCAGGACAGTAGCCTCTAACTGCTGCAGCTTATTAATGCTTTGTGCATTACACAGCAAAGTTTCACACCACCATCCATGGCATTTTCAGTAGTATCCCTTAATACACCCCGGCCAATAAAAGCATAATTTATAACACAATAAAGCTTTAACAAATATCTACTACTAGTATAACTGAAATGTCTTCCATCATATCCAAACAAATTCTTATCCTTGGACATCTTTTCCAACAAATAAATAAATTGAATACCATTAAAACATCAGTTCCTCTTATTATTATTAAAAGTTCTTGCCGCCTTGAATAAACACCACTAAAACAAAAAGAAATCACAGCATCACATAAAACCAACTCAATACCTTTTTTTTAGCTTAGTTTAATCATTTTGAAAAAAACAAAACAAAAATACAGTTCATTAATCTTAATTACATCATTAACCCCAAAGGACATGTCTACTATATGATACATATTTCCCTTCAAAAATAGACTTCTTGATGGCACCAGAATACCGTACATCTCATTCCCTTTAATGCATTTTTTACAATGCAAAATATTATAGATTCCTTTAAACAAAGAATCTCCAGTCGCCAAAACATGTTTCTTCTAACCCATGTTTTCCTTCTGTGAAACATTCTTATCCTCACTACACCACAGCCTGGATGGGGGCAAATCCACAGCAGTAACACCCTCACTTAAACCACCTTTAGCTCTTCCGTTCTTTTTTCTACACTTACTTTCTTTATTCCTCCCCTCATCTACAACCTAATTATTACAATCTCAGGTTAATTTTACCCTTTTTACACCACCTAGAGGCATATTAAAATGTATGTCTTCCTCCAACTGTGCACAAGCAAAACAAAATCATTCACACCATCAAGTCTCTTCACTACATCCATTACATAAACTATTTTATACATTTATTTATATAAAAATACTGTGTTACACATACTTACCACCAAGAAGAAACTCTGTACTACTTCTTTTTCTGCTGCTGTGTCACATCCAGCGAATGAAATAAGGCCGCCAAGCAATAATACATCCACCAAGTCAAGTCCACAACCGAAACTGGCTGCAACTGTTTGATTCTCGCTCTTTTCCCAGCCCATAAAGCCCGGGAAGAGAGCGACAACCAATCAGCAGCCATTTAGCCCATCCACTTCATGTACGTGCCTGCGGACGTGGCAGTCCGAACCCCTTCCAATTCTATGCGGTTCCAAACCGCATAGACTGCTGGGCATCACCCTGATATGTTAATTGGCTATCTGGACTGCAGCGCTGGAATAGCTCTCCAACTAGAAAGAAAAAAAAAACTTTTTTTTTAAAGGCGCTGCAACCCGGAATTCGAAAGTACGCATGCTCATCAGTCGGCGTAAAGCAGCCGGCTGATAGAGATGAAAGAAAAAAGACTCACTAAAGACAGACAGAGACAGTAAAAATAAAAAAAGTAAGTTTTTCCTTTTTTCTTGAGGGGGCTGCAGTCCGGCAGTCTGATGGCACGAGCCGCCCCTGACCAAGATATCTTTTAAATTCCTACCTCTGCAAAATGAAATGCCTAAAGACCTAGGCAATACATGTTTTAGGTCCATTGATCTAAGCAAAAAATTCCAGTAGTGTTTAACAATATCTATTAAAACATCACTGAAAACACTATATGTAGAGAAAAATAAACTAATCTTTTCTCTAGATTTCTAACATCTAACTTATACCCCTTACTTCCATACTTATAAGTACCAACTTTATGTTGTTCATTAATAACCTTATCTATAGCTGTTTGAATATTAGCTTCACTATAGCCCCTCAATCTAAACATCTCACTATGTCCCACTAATTTCTTTAAAGAAGTCCATGTCAGTATTACATAGCCATCTAAGTCTCATACATTCCCCATAGGGCAAGGAGACCAAAGTATGAACTATAGGGCAAGGAGACCAAAGTATGAACTGGATGACAGCTAGTCCCCATCAAATACTGATTACTATCAGCATATTTTCTATGCACAGACGTACGAAAAGTATTGCTGTCCTCCAAAATCAGATGTATGTCTAAAAAAGTTATATCTTTGCCCACCTGTATGCCATCAAAGGAATGTCCAAATCTATTATGTTGCATAACTTCTATAAACTGACCAACTTAAGATATCCCACCTTTACAAATAAAAACAAGATCATCTATAAAACAAAAATAACTAACTACATAATTTTTGAAAAAATCTATATGGTATAACCATTCTAACTCATACAAACCCATCATCAAATTGGCATACATGGGGGCAAAATATGCCCCCATGGCAGTGCCCTTGATTTGTCTGTATATTTGTTCATTAAACATAAAAAATTGTTATTCAGACAAAATTCCAATATTTCAATAATATAATATGTTACTGGACTATCACCCAAAAATATTTTACTGCTTCTAGTCCAAACTGACACTGTATGTTAGTATACAAACTAACAACATCAACACTTATAAAAAAAATATCTGCACTCCATTGTATTTTAGATAATTTTTCCAAAAAATCAAAACTATCCCTAATATAACTAGGTAACTTTATTACATAAGGGAATAAATATTCATGCAAAAATGTCCCAATATTAGATAAAAAATATTTTTGAGCAGATACAATAGGCCTACCAGGTGGGTCAACCCCACTTTTATGAATTTTTGGAAGACAGTAAAATAAAGCCAACTCACTGTCATCAGTATTAAACTTTTTATCTTTGTCATTTTGTGAAAAATATTTTAACCTCACTCCCTTAGATATAATGGTGTCAAAATCATTCATAGCCTTAACATATTCATTTGTATTACTCTTAACATAAGTATTGATATCATCCAGATGTGTCATACACATTTTATAACATTGAGCAACATTCATCACCACTATCTTACCACCTTTATCAGCTGGTTTAATAATAAGATGTTCCTTATTCGCTAATGTCTGTAGTTCCTTCCATTCCTTTTTATTCAAGTTATATACCAACTTATGCTTATACTGCATAAAATCACAAAAAGCATTTTCTACAGCAAAATTCAACATTTGAGAAAAACACCTTATATGTTCATGTTGGTATGGAGGAATAAAATCACTTTTACTCATTATTTATCAGTTTTTAACAAACTATAGGCATTATAGTCACTTGCACAATCAAAGCATTCCTCAGGGTCAGATACACAAGAATAAAAACTGTTTTCTAAACTATCAGATTCTAACCAGCTACCATCACCTTCTTTATACTGGTTATTGGCAAAAAAAATATATTAAATATATTAAATGTATCTTTCTACACAGTCTAAAAATAATCACATTTTAATTCATGTAACCGAGGCAGCACTGTGGGTATATATTTAAGACCATAATTCAAAACATTCATCTGATCTACAGATAGACACACCAGAAATGTTATGAACAATAGAAATTTTTTTACACTCAGATGCAGTAGTTGCATGGATTGTTTCACCCACATCTTTGTAAACAAAAAGACACAGAACTGTCAAGAAAATCTTGCACATTATTTACAGTCACACTAATACCATTTGCCGAAACTGGTGTTTTAAGTGGATTCTTCGACAAAAAATCTATTGCCTGTTTACCAGCTCTCAAAGCAGCAAAACTATAATCATTTTATATTATGAATTATTTTTGTATATTTAACACTATTTCATGTTTTATTTTATGAGTATACATATGCAATTGAAGTTTGTTCATTGAAACTGTCTTCTGCTATTATCTGAGAATACATTATTTTTTTATTTAATCAAACAGTAATTATAGTCAGGTGGTTATTACTGAGTAATTTGATCGGGTCATTTGGGAATTTGTTGCGTGCAGGGATGATAAATTGATTCTGATGAAGTCTGTTCAGGACAAATGTGCTTAATTCTTGTTTTATAATGAAAACTAACAAAACTATTTTTTGTTTATTTTGACTATTTGGCTTACTTTGTGGACAGTGAAAGCTGGTTCATCTCATGGAGTGTGTTTGCTAATATTTCTTAATTTTTGGATATTAATATAATGCAGGTTTAAACTCTTCTGCCTAATCTGGGATTCCAGATAAACATTCAGAAATCCTCCTTGACCATTTTATCTAGAAACCTTCCTGAGCTTCTCAGGTTAGTCTAAAACTTCAGCGTGAACTTCCCAGATTTCTGGAGTTCAGAGTCTTTGATTCTTAGGATTCCTCACTGAAAAATCACTTACAAATAGGTTGCCCTTCCTGGGATCTTTACTTTCTTCTGGAAAAGTTAACCACATTTCCTTCTGCATCAGGAAAATGTAAGGTTCATTCATGGAAAACTGTTCTTCTATTTGCTCTGACATCTGCAAGATCAGTACCTAAGTTGCAAGCTGTCTTAAATGGGTAGTCCCTATTTGGTCTGCATATGAGATAGGGTATCCATAAGAACAAATCCCTCATTCATGCTCAAAGTGGTTTCACAGTTTCTTTGAATCAGGCCATCAATCATTCTGTGCTCTGTTCTACCCACTAGAATGATGAAGAAAGGATTTCACATGCTCTAGACATGCAGAGGCAGATCAGGTACTAACCTGACAGAACCAAGACCTTTAAGAAAAGCCATTCAGCTATTTATTTCATATGTTAGGACTAAGAAAGGACAACAAGAATGAAACAGACAATTCTCAGTGGGTTGTCTTTGATCATTGCCTTTTGTTATACACAGTATGATAGACTAGCTCCAGGCAGCATTAAGGCACACTCTAAAGGGGCTTTGTATTCTTTGAAGGCATATTGGAAAGAAGTCGACTCTAGAGGCTTTCTAGAGAGAGCAACATGGTCCTCTGTATATACTTGTACAGGGCATTTCATGTTGGATTTCTTTGTCTGGATCCAGGCCAGGCTTTGCTAGGACCATTCTCCAGAGGTTCCTGGATCCATATCCTTCTTCCTCCCAAGTTGAATACACTTTGGTAATCAACCCATGCAGCCTAAAGGATACTGCAGCAGTAGGAATGTTGAACATAGTATAATTGTGTAAGTTCCACTTACCCATAACAGCAGATGTCTGAATTCCTTAATGCTGCAGTCACTGGAAATCCCCCACCATCCTCCTACTGGTATACAAGGTGATTTCTTGTTTGTTTAGCTCAGGATGGTTACACTATATCTTAACTATTAGGTAAGAAAATATTGAAGATTTATCACTCTGACTGCTTATTTCACCCCCCTCAGGACTGACCAATCATAAGTCAAAGAGGAAGTATGGTAGGGGAGCCAGAGCTTTTGGAGGCTGGCCCATTGGTAATCCTTGGGCAAGACACAACCCATATAGCCTAAAGGCCACTAAAGTAAAGAATGCAATAGCCCACCAAAACATTAAAGCACTTTCTAATTGGTCTGTGCATGAATTTTTGAATTCCTGTCTACATTCAAGTTACTGGTTTATGTGTCATTATAATATATACGAATATCATGTTATCATTGATACAATTCTTGCATGTAATTTACTGTTGATAGTGCTATATATATATATATATATATATATATATATATATATATATATATATATATATATGGGTACCTGCCTGATCAACATAACCAGACTTCCCCGACAACCAGATCCCCGAGACCACATCGCCGACCAAAAAGATCACCAACAATGGTGAGTAGTGCGGAATGGGATGTATTCCCATTTCCGCAATGTGGTGCAGTCTTGGAGTTGGTATATTTAAGTAGGGGGGTGGGGGGGTTTACCCCTCTGCTATACATGTTACTTTTTGGTTTTAGTTGTATTGCGGAAACGGGAATACATTCTGTTCCGTAATGCTTATACTTACCATTGTTGGGGATGTGTGGTGTCGGGGATGTAGTTTCGGTGATTTGGTCATCGGGGAAGTGTGGTTTCATGGATATGATATGGGTCCATATATATATATATATATATATATATATATATGTGTGTGTGTGTGTGTGTGTGTGTGTGTGTGTGTGTGTGTGTGTATATATATATATCTATATATATATATATATATATATATATATATATATATATATATATATATATATATATATATATATATATATATATATATATATATATATATATATATATATATATATATATATCTGCTGATAGTGTCACTAATTGCAGGAACGCTATTTCCTTATGCCTGTGGTGAATTCTAATAATGTGCACAACCAAGGTTCATTGTAAATATTGTTTATATGATTTTTGCTATGAAAATGCTATGCACATAAATTGTACATATGTTTTGGCCACAAAAATGTTATGAAAACATATTTGTTAATTAGTAACTAAGTTTTAATCTAATATTTGCAACTGTCTCTCTTGTGTTCAATAAGCTGTCTCCAATTATCTTTGACAAAATGACATTCTAAACATTTTCTAACATGTTTGTTCATTGTAGTTAATATTTATATTTTGTAATCTTTAACTGTTACCATTGATTACTGTTCATGGTGTTCTATGTGGAGCTTTTCTTCCTGGGCCTCTGCTGAAAATAGGCACTTGTTGTCCAGTAGGACTATTCCGGTAAACAAATGTTAAATAAATAATAATAAATAAATATACCGGCCTGGATTTCCAGTGTCTGTCTTGAACACAGTGGACCATGTTTGTGAACCCCAGTACCAATCAGTGATGAAGGGATATTTTATATCACTGCCTTTTGCAGCTGTTCTTTGTATGCTTTTCTAGTTGTCCTAAATTCATTGTATACTATTTGTATTCACAGTATGATATAATTATTTAATTCCATCACTGTTTATGGCTGAGGGTGCCTGAAAAGATTCAATAGATTAGTCCTTCTACCCAGTTACCAAACAAACAAACACGCATATATGAACAATGAGAAGTGTATAGTCTAGCTGGGATTCTAATATCCCTGTAGAACTAACTTAAGAGAATCCATATGGTTAAAGGAAGAGGTCACCAAGATTTACAGTGGATACACATCAGGTACTGACAAAGCAATAACACATATATGAAATTGTGTGTACCTCATATTGCAAGCAACAAAAGGGAATGCATTAGGAGAAGGCTGACCAACATGCAACATGCCAGGAATACACATGGTTGCATTGCCAAAAACACATGAATGTCATCACTATCTATTTGGCAGTGCAAACACTGGCTCTAGGTGATTTGTTTACATTGCTTAATGTTGATATGACACCCTGACCTCATGTAAATTGGGAAAAAGGAGATTGATGACAATGACAACATGAATGACATGCATTTGCCACAAAAAGAACTAAAGAGAGATACACTTGGCATAAGTAGGCTGCAGTGGTGCTGCTCTGTCTATAGCTTTGGCAGTCACAGCACTGGACACCCTTGTTGGTACCACTGATTCCAGTATAATTGCAAAATGTATACAATGAGATTTCTCTGATTCTGAAAGACAACTAACACAGTACTGTTGTTATCTGTGCATAAACACCCCATGTTATACACATTTCTAGTCTACTATTACTGATTTAGTATCAACAATGCACTGCAAGCAGATACAGTGATACGTTTAGGCCTGCTGTGTGACAATGCATTATGGGCAGCGACTGTAATCATCATCTAGGTCATTGGTACATATCCATTCCATACAACAGAGAAATATTGACATATACCACTTACTTATCTCATGCAGGCAACATATTATTTAGTTTTTTCCAACATAGTTAGGTAGAACAACACAGTTCATGACTCCTGGCAAGCTGTGGTCATCCACAAAAAATATGACACTACTGGTGCATGCATATAGACAATGTGTTCTGTGATCAGGTATCAACTCAAACTTCACAAATTTAGATAATGAACCACAAATCATACATAACACCTGTGACACTCTCTGAACAGTGCAAATAATGGCCATCTCTCCATGGACCATATAAAATACACCCCTAGACACTATATTACAGTTGTGTGATATCATGTCAGAGACATACTGCTGGGGGAGAATATAATATACATTTTGTCTATGACATGATACCACAGTACATTGGTGACAGCCCTGCCTTGTTACCCAGTCTAGAAATGTCATCACTAGTGATCACGAGATCCAAATACAGACTGATTAATGGTGTTTGTTGAGTCGCAGAGCACTTTTTAAAAATTAGGACAGAACTGCATTCACAAATAGGCATACAGTATCCTGGTCTGTGCACTACTGTGGGTCATAGTTGTCATCTTTGGCCAGAGGTTGAGTCACACAGATATCATAAACATTGCCGCTCAGCCTGACATAGATCATCAGACCCAGAATCTTTAGGAGGCTATGCTCTCCACATGGGTACATCTTCAAAACGAAGTAAGTTAAAGCAAATGTAATTTTTTGAGAAGTGTGCAATGCATGGTCACAATAAATGTATGAATGCTCATTATGCTGATTAGAAAACAGATCAGGTAATTTTTTACTTGTCTCTGTATCACCATCCAGTAAGAAAATGAGCTGACATAGTATAGGCTTGTACTGCTTTCACAGAAATGTATATTGTGGACACACCTTAGCCCATAATCACCAAAGCATCATATACTTGGTTCAAACAATATCCTATCATCTAAGAAATACCATGCACACCTACCATGGATACACATTTTAATTCTTCACAGGCTACTGGCCAATGAGCCATTTTGGATGTCCTACTCATAGCTTAGCAGTGGGAAAAAAATCTACTCAAACTGAGGAGGGCATCAATATGTCGCAGCACAGGATAGCTGTTGGTGTCTGTTGACATACAGTGGAAGAAACTACTAAACACTAAGCAACGTATGCATAACTCTACAGTGGTTGAAATAATTGTATGAAACATGTTCCAAAATGGCCATGGTTCAGTGGCTAGCATTCATGTCACAAGGCTATCTGGTATGATGAGCAAGATACTATTATTAATTTCTGTGAATGTTGTATTGCAGAAGGTATGTGCTGTGACATGTACCTAATTTTGATCTCCGTGCAAAACTACTAAATAGGTCACATTCATGACTTTGGCACATAGTGTTACTATTTATTCCAATTAAGCATGAAAACGTGTACATGTCAAATATTTATGCATGTGCGCCATGTATCTTGCAAAAGCCATTTGTGGCCTTGCTACTACTGTTACAAACTTTGTATAAAAGTATTTAGCTAGTCATGAAATCTGTACATGTCTTTGTATCCATGGCCTAACTATAGTTACAGTACATTGCACTATGTGTATTCATGCTATGCAGAGTTGATGGTGTGCAGAGTGTGCTTGTGTGTGCTCTTTGTGTATATGTGTGTGTGTGTGTGTGTGTGTGTGTGTGTGTGTGTGTGTGTGTGTGTGTGTGTGTGTGTCTGGGTTCACCTGAGAGATTTTTTTATTTGTTTTATAGGAAATTTGTGTTTTGAAATTCACAGCCAATTTTGGTCCATCTCTTCACATTTTGATTGTATGCTTACATCACTTACACATCATCTCAAAACTGCAGCAATCTTATGTGTGGTACAAAGCACATCACATATGTAGATCTACTGCACATCTGTTTTATGCCCTGCTACTTATCCTACCCAAGTAAATTGTTTCCTAATGATGTTGCACCTCTGCATTTGACTCAGACACACTTCTAGTGTACCTCTCCAGCATAATGATCTGATCAT